>NW_028161198.1:0-76269 GCF_964263955.1 Coregonus lavaretus
TCTGCTGCCAACAAGGCAGAGTTCATCCCAGCCTATGCTACCCTCCAATCCCTCGACTTCTTGGCGCTGACGGAAACATGGATTACCACTGAAAACACTGCTACTCCTACTGCTCTCTCCTCGTCTGACCATGTGTTCTCGCATACCCCGAGAGCATCTGGTCAGCGGGGTGGTGGCACAGGAATCCTCATACCTCCCAAGTGGACATTCTCAATTTTTCCCCTAACCCATCTGTCTATCTCCTCATTTGAATTCCATGCTGTCACAGTCACTAGCCCATTTAAGCTTAATATCCTTGTCATCTATCGCCCTCCAGGTTCCCTTGGAGAGTTCATCAATGAGCTTGACGCCTTGATAAGCTCCTTTCCTGAGGATGGCTCACCCCTCACAGTTCTGGGGGATTTCAACCTCCCTACGTCTACATTTGACTCATTTCTCTCTGCCTCCTTCTTTCCACTCCTCTCCTCTTTTGACCTCACCCTCTCACCGTCCCCCCCTACTCATAAGGCAGGCAATACGCTTGACCTCATCTTTACTAGATGCTGTTCTTCTAATAATCTCACTGCAACTCCCCTCCATGTCTCCGATCACTACTTTGTATCCTTCTCTCTCTCGCTCTCCTCCAACACTACTCACTCTGCCCCTACACAGATGGTAATGCGCCGTCGCAACCTTCGCTCTCTCTCTCCCGCTACTCTCTCCTCTTCCATCCTATCATCTCTTCCCTCTGCTCAATCCTTCTCCCTCCAATCTCCTGATTCTGCCTCCTCAACCCTCCTCTCCTCCCTTTCTGCATCCTTTGACTCTCTATGTCCCCTATCCTCCCGGCCGGCTCGGTCCTACCCTCCAGCTCCGTGGCTTGATGACTCATTGCGAGCTCACAGAACAGAGCTCCGGGCAGCTGAGCGGAAATGGAAGAAAACTAGACTCCCTGCGGACCTGGCATCTTTTCACTCCCTCCTCTCTACATTTTCTTCATCTGTTTCTGCTGCTAAGGCCACTTTCTACCACTCTAAATTCCAAGCATCTGCCTCTAACCCTAGGAAGCTCTTTGCCACATTCTCCTCCCTGCTGAATCCCCCCCCCCCCCCCCCCCCCCCCCCCCCTCCCTCCCTCTCTGTGGATGACTTCGTCAACCACTTTGAAAAAAAGGTTGACGACATCCGATCCTCGTTTGTTAAGCCAAATGACACTGCTGGTCCTGCTCACACTGCCCTACCCTATGCTTTGACTTCTTTCTCCCCTCTCTCTCCAGATAAAATCATGCGACTTGTGACGGCAGGCCGCCCAACAACCTGCCCGCTTGACCCTATCCCCTCCTCTCTTCTCCAGACCATCTCCGGTGACCTTCTCCCCTACCTCACCTCGCTGATCAACTCATCCTTGACCGCTGGCTATGTCCCTTCCGTCTTCAAGAGAGCGAGAGTTGCACCCATTCTCAAAAAACCAACACTCGATCCCTCTGATGTCAACAACTACAGACCAGTATCCCTTCTTTCTTTTCTCTCCAAAACTATTGAGCGTGCCGTCTCTAGCCAACTCTCTTGCTATCTCTCTCAGAATGACCTTCTTGATCCAAACCAGTCATGTTTCAAGACTGGTCATTCAACTGAGACTGCTCTTCTCTGTGTCACGGAGGCTCTCCGCACTGCTAAAGCTAACTCTCTCTCCTCTGCTCTTATCCTTCTAGACCTGTCTGCTGCCTTTGATACTGTGAACCATCAGATCCTCCTCTCCACCCTCTCCGAGCTGGGCATCTCCGGCGCGGCTCACTCTTGGATTGCGTCCTACCTGACCGGTCACTCCTACCAAGTGGCGTGGCGAGAAGCTGTCTCCGCACCACGTGCTCTCACCACTGGTGTCCCCCAGGGCTCAGTTCTAGGCCCTCTCCTATTCTCGCTATACACCAAGTCACTTGGCTCTGTCATATCCTCACATGGCCTCTCCTATCATTGCTACGCTGACGATACACAACTAATCTTCTCCTTTCCCCCTTCTGATAACCAGGTGGTGAATCGCATCTCTGCATGTCTGGCAGACATATCAGTATGGATGACGGATCACCACCTCAAGCTGAACCTTGGCAAGACGGAGCTGCTCTTCCTCCCGGGGAAGGACTGCTAGTTCCATGATCTCGCCATCACGGTTGACAACTCCGTTGTGTCCTCCTCCCAGAGTGCGAAGAGCCTTGGCGTGACCCTGGACAACACCCTGTCGTTCTCCGCTAACATCAAGGCGGTGACCCGATCCTGTAGGTTCATGCTCTACAACATTCGGAGAGTACGACCCTGCCTTACACAGGAAGCGGCACAGGTCCTAATCCAGGCACTTGTCATCTCCCGTCTGGATAACTGTTGGCTGGGCTCCCTGCTTGTGCCATTAAACCCCTACAACTCATCCAGAATGCCGCAGCCCGCCTGGTGTTCAACCTTCCCAAGTTCTCTCACGTCACCCCGCTCCTCCGCACACTCCACTGGCTTCCAGTTGAAGCTCGCATCTGTTACAAGACCATGGTGCTTGCCTATGGAGCTGTGAGGGGAACGGCACCTCCGTACCTTCAGGCTCTGATCAGTCCCTACACCCAAACAAGGGCATTGCGTTCATCCACCTCTGGCCTGCTGGCTCCCCTTCCTCTGCGGAAGCATAGTTCCCGCTCAGCCCAGTCAAAACTGTTCGCTGCTCTGGCACCCCAATGGTGGAACAAGCTCCCTCACGACGCCAGGACAGCGGAGTCACTCACCACCTTCCGGAGACATTTGAAACCCCACCTCTTTAAGGAATACCTGGGATAGGATAAAGTAATCCTTCTACCCCCCCCTTACCCCAACCCCCCCCCCCCCCCCCCCCCCCCCCCCCAAAAAAAAAAAACATTGGAAAGTGGTTGTGGTTGTACTACTGGCTATAAGGTGTAAGTCGCTCTGGATAAGAGCGTCTGCTAAATGACGTAAATGTAAATGTAAATGTAATATTCCGTAATACTGGCACTAAACACAAGGGGTGCTGTTTTTAAACCCCACCGATACTCTATAATCCGAAGGTTAGCAATGCTAACAAGTACATACAAAATCCCATAGGGAATGCTAACTAAATGCTAACAAGTTTATTGCGAACTTTTTGTACAGTTTCTGACCTAAACTATACAAGTAACTCAAAAATGCTCCTCACAGTTTGCTGCACGTACAAAACAAATATTAGCCAGCTAGGCTCTTGATCCAGGAGTGGATTATCTGCTGTTACCAAGTGAATGCTTGATTTTGGAAGAAGCTAACCACTTAGCTAGATAGCTAACTAGCTACTAAATTAACAAATGCACCACTGCAGAGCATTTAGCACATTTTAGACAGTTAACTTAATATTTATAAGATATCTAAATGGCAAACATTTAGTTGTGAATTCCATACTGTAATTAGATCACCTGGTGCATGCTGCACAACAGTGAGTGACTCACAAGGCTCCATTCTCTCGTCATTGTGTGCTTGTAAACAAACACCATGTGACAGGTGACTGGGGACTACCGTAAGCTTCATAATAATGTGACAGGTGAAATGAAGAACGCAATGTTCTTTATCTCCTAACGTATTGCTCAAGTTGACTGTAGGTATTTACTTAAAAAGTTGCTAAAAATATTCAAATCTATTAAAAACTTCAAAGAAATAGTTTCAACGATATTGACGGTATTGAAAAACCTTCATGTGGCTTTTTCCAAATATCCTGGTATACGGAATATACGGTTGCTCCTACCAGGTGGCGTGGAGAGGATCTGTGTCTGCACCACGTGCTCGTACTACTGGTGTCCCCCAGAGCTCGGATCTAGGCCCTCTCCTCTTTTCTCTTTACACCAAGTCACTCAGCTCTGTCATATCCTCACTTGGCCTCTCCTATCATTGCTATGCGGATGACACTCAACTACTTTTCTCCTTCCGCCCTTCTGACACCTAGGTGGCGACACGCATCTCTGTGTGCCTGGCAGACATCTCAGCTTGGATGTCGGCCCACCACCTCAAGCTCAACCTCGACAAAACGGAGCTGCTCTTCCTCCAGGGAAAGGCCCACCTGCTCCAAGACCTCTCCATCACGGTTGACAACTCCACGGTGTGCCCCTACCTGAGTGCAAAGAACCTTGGCGTGACCCTGGACAACACTCTGTCGTTCTCTGCAAACATCAAAGCAGTGACTCGCTCCTCCAAGTTCACACTCTACAACATCCGTAGAGTACAACCTTTACTCACATAGGAAGCGGCACAGGTCCTAATCCATGCACTTGTCATCTCCCGTCTAGACTACTGCAACTCTCTGTTGGCTGGACTCCCCGCTTGTGCCATCAAACCCCTGCAACATATCCAGAATGCCGCAGGGCGCCTGGTGTTCAACCTTCCCAAGTTCTCCCATGTCACCCCGCTCCTCCGCACACTCCATTGGCTTTCAGTCGAGGTTCGCATCATCTTCAAGACCCTGGTGCTTGCCTACGGAGCAGCAAGGAGAACTACCCCTCTTTACCTTCAGGCTCAAACCCTACATCCCAACCCGAGTCCCTGCCCATCTTTCGAAAACGTCTGAAACCCTTCCTCTTTGTGGAGTATCTTAAATAACTTTAACAGCGCCCTGGACGCACCTCTCCCCCCTGACCTAACCTGACAGCCCATGAGCTCACAAAGTGTTGGCATAATTACCCACTTCCCTCACTCTCATTTGGCTAATGAGGGGACACAAATTGCTGTCGTCTTCAACAACACTCAGCACTAGCAGAGTTGTGCTTGTTCTATGGTAGTCAGAAATATATCAGTTATAGGGATGTATCAAACTGGAAGCACATTCCTATACAATGCTATCTAATTGTAGCATAATATTATGAGCATTGAACAAATGTTGAGGTTGGAGAGGCTTGGCCTTGCACAGCAAACACTGAGCTTGGCTCTGCTCTGTTCTTAAGTGTTAAGGAGAGGGAGGTTCAGTGTAAGTGAATGTTGTTGTCCAGATCTGTGGAAATATAATATCTGTATAAAGTATGGCAGCGCTTGTTGAAATCTTGAGCTTAGCTTCAGCCAATCTAGACAACAGATTAGTTTGTGTAGGCTTGGCTTAGAAATTAGTTCAGAGTGAAGTGCTTGCTCGTGATGGTTGGGTCTGCTGATACAGGAGGTTTGTTGATTGAGGAGGTTGATCTCTGCAAGATTGGAGATACAAGAAGAAATAGAAAGTTGAGAACAGTCCCCCTTTTCAGTGAGGTTGTGTTCTAGAATGTGATTTTGATAATAATAATAATATGCCATTTAGCAGAAGCCTTTTATCCAAAGCGACATACAGTCATGCGTGCATACATTTTTGTGTATGGGTGGTCCCGGGGATCGAACCCACTACCTTGGTGTTACAAGCGCCGTGCTCTACCAGTTGAGCTACAGAGGTAATACAACCATTATTATGGTTTATAAAGTGAAAGAAACATGAGAAGGTGAGAAAATAACTTTTCACTTTCCAGGAAACAATTCAATCATTTGCAGGTCATAGAGATCATAATGAAACTGCACTGCATTAGCTTATAAAGGATTTCTGAAGCATCTACATTGGCCTTATAATGTTTATACATTTGATTTTTGTAAAATTTATTTTATTGATGTAGTATGTCTGTTAGGAAATATGTTGTACAGTTCACTCGTGGTTTATGTAATACAGGATAGTATACTGTCAACAGCTCAGAGTTGCAAATCAAGCATGATACTTCAAAAACAGTTAGATATCTTGGTGCTACACCTGCTCAATTAGGATTTATCTTGACAGATATACTGACACTCTTTTCAAACAGGATATTAATTAATCCCAAGGTGTGTTGCCTCAAATCATAAATGGTTGATTTTTGAAGGCATAAATTATACCACAGTTTATCTTGTTGTGTAAAGTATTGTATTGCGTCTTGTCTGAGATGTAACAATATATATTTTTAAAACAATGTATTAACAAACAAAGCATTATTTAGCAGTAAAACCAAGTGCACCTTCTGCAGACAGTTAATGATCCCGGATAGGAGCATTCATGTAAAGTGGAAATGTGAGATTCATTAGTTTTTGTTGTTAATGAATATTAATCACCAAAGAGCCTTAGAACCCTTAAACCTGACTAAAAGATGAATCTGTTTTTATGTGGAATGTTGCTTGCTTGACTATCGCAGAACCTTTACAAATGGTGGTTATCCTATTCATCCTTAAGGATAATCAGTGAGGAGAAAAGATCCAGCCTGTTTCTATCCCTGAGGATTCCCATTGTTACCACTTCATATAAATCAATGTGGAGAAATTAACAGCTTTAAGCCTTTGGGGCTTCTTGTATTGCAAATGCTTGTGTGAGACTGAGAAAAGTCTCCTACTAAGCTCCTGTAGTTAACATGGCTTGGGATGGGGACAGACAGTCTAACCAAACCATGCCAGATCTAGATGAAAACATTATTTTCTTATTTGTCTTCAAAAGGTCAAAAGTGTATGTAATAATAAATAATAATATGCCATTTAGCAGACGCTTTTATCCAAAGCGACTTACAGTCATGTGTGCATACATTTTTACGTATGGGTGGTCCCGGGGATCGAACCCACTACCCTGGCGTTACAAGCGCCATGCTCTACCAATTGAGCTACAGTTGGCCCTATGGACTTCCCTTGTACAGGAAAAAATAAAACGCTTCTCCAAGGATTATTGAGACCTGACCTCCAAAGAACAGCATGTGTTTTCTAATGTCATTGTCCTCTGTGGTCAGGCCCATGGAAGTGATGGCCTATGGCTCCCAGGGTAGATGCTAAGCTAACGGTGCTCAGATTTCAGGCAGTGTTCCCCTGGGATCAGTCCTTGGGGCCCCTGCAGAGAGAGGACTTGTGATAAGGGTTGATATTGGAAGCTGTGTGAACTTTGTTAAGCTTTTCCTACCCTGCGAAAGGGGGGGGGGGGTCATCCCAAACACCTGGGCTCTCTAACCGGGATCAGGTTGGATTAGGGAGGAGGGCACCATAGAGCCCACTCCGCCCCCACTCCACTCCCCAGTTACCTCTTTTAATAAAACCCATCATTTACCATATCTATGTGCATGATCTTTTATGAGAATATGTTATCAAGGATTGGGATCCTCTATTCATAAATATTTAAATTGATCTCAAACTAATATCCTATTTTTCCTGAGTTGATATTATTTCCTGATCACATCCCTGATTATATCTTTCTAGACTTCATTCTTCCCTCTAACTCTGGTCCATTACCATGGCAGAGGGCTATCTATCATATCATCCCAATGAAAACATTGGCTTCTTACTCAATTTCCTGACCCATGTATCAGAGGTACAGATTGTCCGAGCCAGCAGGCAGTCAAACAGAGGTTCATCACAGGTCAATCAATGATAGACTGTTTATTTACACATTATAGTAATTACTCAACTGCTTATTTATTGTTATGAAGCAATTGGTTCTTCAAAAACGCCTGAATTAACTGTTTATTTGAACCATGGTTTCCGAGAACTATTAAGCTGTCAAACATACCACAGTGTAGTGGGGTTTATTGAGCTGAGTTGTTTTGTCTTTATCAAGTGTGACTGCTTGTATTCTCATGGTGGTCTGTCTGTCTGTCTGACCAGGCACTTTACAGAGGTTGTGTAGCCACAGTGAACATCCTATATGGTGAATACCTTGTCAGATTGATGATTGACCCTCCTCCCATACTGTACATTAGCCACCTGGGGATAGGAAACATTGTTAGTTGTTAATGTCCTTAGACCTCACTGTTCCCTCCATCTCTCCCTCTCTGTCAGATGTGGACGAGTGTGCAGAGCAAATTGACAACTGCAGCACCGATGCCATCTGCCAGAATACGCTCAAGTCATACAAATGCATCTGCAAGTCAGGCTACAAGGGGGATGGCAAGCACTGTGAAGGTAAGGTGTCAGAGACGCACCCATGCGCTCCCATGCGCACATACACACACACACACACACACACACACACACACACACACACACACACACACACACACTATGCTTTACATTTCTCATTGGCTTTAAATGACAGACTCACCTGAGAGAGAGGATAGAGATGCAGAGTGGACAGGTGTGAGAGAAAAAGACAGGTGCAGCCGACTGCTCTTCTGTGTCAAAGATGAAATGAAGCAGTACATTTCCTACACATGTTAGAGAAGAGAATTAAGATAGCGGATGAAACAGCAGCCAGAGGCCTCTGCCTGCCAAACGGTCAGAGATGTTTCCACAGCCCAGGGCTGCCTGTGACTCTGTCTATAGCCTGTCAGACACAACCCGTTTTTTTTTTAGCAGGGAGCGTTCAAAGCCTCTGGACTGTTATTTCCCTCCATTTTTATTAGTATTACTGCAGAACCAAATCACAATGTCATTTTTTCCCCCTTGCTATTATAATTCTTTAATTTATTTGACTGTGTTTTTCATTGCTCTTTTCCTTCAGGTTATAAGGTTTGCTTTTGAATTTAATGTAAAAAGGAAAATTAAAAAATGCCCAGTTGAAAGGCTAATCTAAGCTGAGGACAGAGTAGAGAGCTGATTCCTGACAGAGTATGTGCCTCTCTCTCTTCAATAGCACCTCATCTGTATAGACACCTCCAGGCCCATTAACAACATCAGTGTAGTTGATTGCCATGAGCTGCCTTCCTCTCTTATATTGAGTGGGTTAATAATCATATTAGTAATCATAGTAGGTAGAAGGCAGTGCAGTACAGTACAAGGCTGTTGGTCCTGCCCTGGTTTCTACACAGTGAGTTCTTATTGACTTTACCTGGTTTAAACTAAGGACAGGAGGAGTATGGCCTGAAATAAAATGTATGATCGTGATTTGGTTTTATTTTTTCATTTAAGTTTAATCTCTTTGCCAATCATTAGAGTTTACATTTCTGTATAAATTACTGTGATTATTGGTCTACTGTTAACGAAAGCATTGACTGTAATGTTTTTTCTTCTTCATTTTTATTACCTAATTTAAAGTACACTTTAATCAAAGAAAAACCTGATGTTTTCTGCTAAAGGGTAAGAAACCTGTATAAATTTAACCAGTGTAGGTTTCAACTCCAACCAAAAGCTGTGCAAGCGGAGCAGTAGATGCGATACTGTAGTGGTGTAGATATGGTGTTACTGAAACAAACACCTTAAACCTTGGCAAAGCATGGGCCAATGGCTTGTATATGCTGAGATGGAATTACAGCCTTTGCTATCATAACATTTGACGCGTAGGCCTTGTGCTTGTGGATGAAGAAGTGTGGAAATTGAGATATTAGGATAGCTGTTCAAATATACTGTCCCTGTGTTACTTTTCAGTTCATTCTGAAATTGTACACACTAGAGTACACACTGGTAGTATACACTATATGCCAGGCGATTAGGCCTGGCTGTCGCCGTTCCAATTAATTCCAAAGGTGTTCGATGAGGTTGAGGTCAGGGCTCTGTGCAGGCCAGTCAAGTTCTTCCACACCGATCTCGTCAAACCATTTCTGTATGGACCTCACTTTGTGCACAGGGGCATTTTTATGCTGAAACAGGAAAGGGCCTTCCCCAAACTGTTGCCACAAAGTTGGAAGCACAGAATCATCTAGAATGTAATTGTATGCTGTAGCGTTAAGATTTTCCTTTTTAAGGGGGGCCTAGCCCGAACCATGAAAAACAGCCCCAGACCATTATTCCTCCTCCACCTAACTTTATAGTTGGCACTATGCATTCGGACAGGTAGCGTTCTCCTGGTATCCGCTAAACCCAGATTCGTACATCGGATGCCAGATGGTGAAGCGTGATTCATCACTTCAGAGAGCGCATTTCCACTGCCCCAGAGTCCAATGGCGGCGAGCTTTACACCACTCCAGCTGACGCTTGGCATTGCGCATGGTGATCTTAGGCTTGTGTGCGGCTGCTCGGCCATGGAAACCCATTTCATGAAGCTCCCGACGAACAGTTGTTGTGTTGACACACACACACACACACACAGTCTTGCGTAGCTAACCTTGTCAGGACTTACAATTCAGTCCCATTCAAAATCCTATTTTCCCTAACCCGTAACCCTAACCCTAAACCTAATTCTAACCCTAACACTAATTATAACCTTAACCCTAAACCCCCTAGAAATAGCATTTGACCTTGTGGGGACCAACAAAATGTCCCCAGTTGGTCAAAGTATAGTTAAACACGTCTACACACACACACACACACACACACAGCCCTATAGGTAATGCTTGGATATATACTGCATTGTTTACTGCATGTTTTTGCCTGTTTCTCTGCATGTTTACCCATACAATAACACCAAGCTTGAGCATTCTGTATTCAACATTAAAATGCCATTATAAAATGTAAGCAGTCACAGACTGTTAAGCACAGGAACAGTATTTATACCCTGCTACTATAGGTCCTTAGAGTTCTGCTGAGAGATGAGAGAAATAAAGCAAAACAGGGAAAGAGAAGAATAATAAATATTCATGTTCTAGATGTGGTACTTGCTGATGGGTCCTGACTCACGGTGTGTGGAGGGAACTTTGGTCCTTAGAGTGGTCTCAGGTGACATGTTGCACTGAGACTCCTGTTGGCAGGCTGGCAGACATGAGGCTGGCAAACACACCTTGGCAGGGCACACCCTCTGTCTCAGGATGCCAGGGAGGTTGTCAGGGAGAGCAGGGAACAGGAAAGGCTGCCAGGCTTGTTCAGAACCATTCTATCCATTCAATCTAGTCTAGTCCATCAGCAGGGGAACCACTGCAGCTGCATCATGCCTCAGTGCCTCTTAGCAAAGTCCCCTGTCCAAGTCATCACATAGACCTCTCTCTCTCTCTCTCTCTCTCTCTCTCTCTCTCTCTCTCAATCTCTCTTTCTTTTAACCCCTAGAACATTATTTAGTTTTTATCTCACTGGTATTGCCCATGGAGTAAATCCACCTGTTTGATAGGAATTTGATGGTGCTGCATTCAATGTGAATGAGTCAAATTGGTCTGTAACAGACTGAATAGTGAACAGACTGAACAATGGAGTTGGGTGGATAGAATCATGTTGATCTTGAGAAATGACAGTGTTGTGAACAAGAGGGAGGAAGCCTCCACTCGTTGAGGGGATGAGATGCTCTTAGCCCAGGGTAGATGAGAGTGAGACTGGCATTCATGTCTCCTGTGTGACATCAGCAGCAGAACGTTGAGGTGACAGGCTGCTCTGGGAGTTAAAGGGAGAGTGCACTGGTCCAGGCTCAGCCCATTGCTGTCAAGTCAAATCAAGCACTGAGTAATCTGTACCAGGCAGCTGCAAAGAGGAGCTGAAGCACCCGGATTGTTGGCCCTAAATGGGCCAGAAAATAAGTATCTCTTTCTAGTTATCTTTCTCTGTTTGTCTTTCTCTCCCTCTGTCTATCTCTCTCTCTCACACTCTCTCTCCCTCTGTCTCTCTCTGTCTCTCTTTCACTCTCTCTCTGCCTCTCTCTCCTAACACCCATCATATCTCAGCTGTTATCTCCCTGTCTTCATGGACAAATTCACTTTCCCCATCCACAGTTACTGTACCCTCTCTGCCTGCCTCTAAAGGTTGAGTCAACTTGACTTACTGTGTCTGTGTGGCAGTATTTATAGTACATTACACATATCACACTCTTTTGGCACACCAGGTCTTGTTTCATACCCATTTACTCCCATCACACCCACTCACTGATTCATTCTATTCTCATCTTTAGTGTTAATGTATATTTCCTTTTTGTCTTCTGCTCTTGGATTTGTAGTGTTTATGCAGATTTCATGAGGGATACATGCACCAACGTTTCTGACCTGAATGCAAACAATTGTTGAAATAACATACTCCTTAAACATGTCTTACAAGTAGCAAAGTTTGTCATACCAATCTCTGTTTCATTTGACCAAGAACACCCTCTCAGGCTATATGCTGAGTCGAAACCTTGGGTGGTGGGGTGCAGGTCAGTCATTAACATCCCGTAGTCCTAACCCATAGGCCTTACTCATTTCATAACCTGTCCCTCTGTCTCTTCCTCCCTGCAGATTTAGACGAGTGTGCGAGTGAGTACAACGGTGGCTGTGTCCATGACTGCATCAACATCCCGGGGAACTACAGGTGCACATGCTATGACGGCTTCCGCCTGGCACACGACGGACACAACTGCCTTGGTGAGTGTGTGTGAGTGCGTCCTGGTGTGTGTTTTCTGATGAACAGATTTATGACCTTGTGTCCTTACAGTCACTTTGTTGGATAGCTCAAGGAGAGAACTATACTGAACAAAAATATAAACGCAACGTGTAAAGTGTTGGTCCCATGTTTCATGAGCTGAAATAAAAGATCCCAGAAATGTTCCATATGCACAAAAAGCTTATTTCTCTCAAATTTTGTGCACAAATTTGCCAAGATAATCCATCCAACTGACAGGTGTGGCATATCAAGAAGAGGATTAAACAGCATGATCATTACACAGGTGCACCTTGTGCTAGGGACAATAAAAGGCCACTCTAAAATGTACAGTTTTGTCACACAACACAATGCTACAGATGTCTCAAGTTTTGAGGGAGCGTACAATTGTCATGCTGACTGCAGGAATGTCCAACAGAGCTGTTGCCAGAATATTGAATGTTAATTTCTCAAACCATAAGCTGCCTCCAACATTGTTTTAGAGAATTTGGCAGTACGTCCAATCGGCCTCACAACCGCAGACCACGTGTAACCACACCAGCCCAGGACTTCCACATCCGGGATCGTCTAAGAAAGGGGGCCCACCCATGGCTGCGCCCCTGCCCAGTCATGTGAAATCCAAAGATTAGGGCCTAATTTATTTATTTCAAATGACTGTTTTTCTTCACTGAACTGTAACTCAGTAAAGTCTTTGAAATTGTTGCATGTTGCGTTTATATTTTTGTTCAGTATAAATTACTGTAGCACACATAAGGTCCCTGAGTAGGAAATGCCTGGTTTACTTGCACATGTCCAAGTCTTAAATATTGAATTTGACATAATTCATGTTGTTGCATGAATTTATCTCCCAGACTGGATGTCTATCATACCTCAAAAAAGGGCTTTGGGGCCGGGATCATTTATTTGTCAGGGCTAATGTGTGACTTTTAGACTACTACCACAGACAGAACAATGAGCCAGATATTTCACTGGATGCATAAATGTGAAGCATGCGGTTGGCGCTTCCACTCACTACCACTGTGACCGGCAGTGGGAGAACGCGCCAATAGTATCTCACTAGCTCGTGCTTGACTCTGCCTACTTTCTTGCTCGTTCTGCCCACTATGATTAATTTGCTCCCATTGAAAAGACAGGCTCTGGTCTACCTTGGGTTAGTTATAAAAATCTTTGCTACTACTGTAGTTCACTTCTTGCAAATGTTTCCTGGTCCCACATAGCAAGTAGACTATGCTCTCACAACTTCTGTTTTCCACATGCGAAAAAAGCCTGAATTTATGAAGAGCTTGACCCTGGGCTCAGCGCTCTGAGTGAGCTGTAAGTGGACCAGACTTTCTCATGGCTTAATATTACACCAGTGTGCCATTCATATTATCCCCTTGGAGCACACATTTACATTTTAGTAATTTAGCAGACGCTCTTATCCAGAGCGACTTACAGTAAGTGAGTGCATACATTTTTCATACTGGCCCCCCGTGGGAATCGAACCCACAACCCTGGTGTTGCAAGCGCCATGCTCTACCAACTGAGCTACAGGAGGCCATTTAACTTAAAAGGTTACAAAATTAAGGGAGTGTAATTCTGCTCACGTGCTAAACATAGCCACCCTCTCTCTCCCCCTCTATTCTTCTCTCCCTCTCTCCACAGTCTCCCACTCCCTCCCTCTCTCCCTCCCTCTACCATCTCTGCTCTCCCTCCTCTCCCTCTCCCACAGGCTCCCTCTCCCTGCTCCAAAACCCCAAGTCAAACCTGGCTTCTCCTCAGACAGAAACATTGATTTGAACCTCATCATGAAACATTTGAACCTTTGATGTTGTTTGTTGCTGTGTGTTGACCATGAATGAGAATAGCAACAAGTGTGATTTGGTATAACTACTCTAATCTGTCATAGACAGGTTATGTGTTGACAGATGTCTCTCTCTCTTCTCTGTGAATCATTGTCTCTTTCTGTATTATTGTTGGTTTACAAAATGCTTCATTGGTGTAGGATAGAGTGATTATGTGTTGGTGGTGAATTAAATCAGTGTGTTCTTTCTAACACACTAACATAAACAGTAGATAAACTATTTATCAGCACAACCTACAACTTTACTTATCAACATTGTATACATGCTGTGGGCTTGAAAAGTCAACAACTACTCATATATATTTATCATGCCCTTAAAGAACTGAAAGAGTCTTTCACTATTTTTCCTCTCTCTCTCTCTCTCTCTCTCTCTCTCTCTCTCTCTCTCTCTCTCTCTCTCTCTCTCTCTCTCTCTCTCGCTATCTCTCTCTCGCTATCTCTCTCCTAACTCAAAACAAGCAGGGTTATTTTCCAAGTCATTTAGCATGGCCCATTTATTTGTGTGTGGATAATTTGCTATGCTGTGGATGAGCTCATCCCTTGCATGCAGGTGTGTAACTGGAGTATCTGCGGTTGTGGGCCTGCTGCCTCTTCAGGCCATGCTTCCATCAATCCCTTTGATATATTTCCCTCTATCTTATCATCCATATACTTGTTTTATGTGCAGGCACACACACACACAAACACACACACACGCACACAATCACGCACACACACACACACACAGAGATGTACACACCCTTGCATACACGCACCCTTGCACATACTCACACACACACATAGTTCTGTATTCAATTGTTTGTTAGTGTGTGTGTGTTCATGTGAGGATGATTTGTTATGTGTGTATCATCCTATGAATCTTCCTGCCACGGTTCTACTTCAGTGTTCTTCACAGATGCCCTCTTGGCCAGCAGGCAGAGAAATCATCCAACTAACCCTGCTTTCTCTTCTCTCACACTCCCTCCCAGGTCTCAGCGTCTTTTCATGGATTTAGATGTATAAAGCTAGTCCTTGTCATTCTGCATTACACATGGTTTTACTGGTAATATGCCGTAGTTAGTCCCCCCACAGATGTGAATAACAAGTGGATGAATCATCATTGAATCATTTGAATCGTTTTACCTCCCATAGAGTCAGTGCAATAACACATTCAATGAACAGATGTATCTTTTTATTTGCACACATTGAACGATTAACAAAAGTAAAACGTAATTAGCGATAAATTATTTTGATAAACTATTTTGAGTTGGTAAGGCATGTATTGGTTCTGAAAAGGTTTCTAGCCCTTCGAGCACCACCTATTCTTTCCTAGCAATTACCCTGGCCTTGTGGGTTGGATGAGAGCTTGGAGGATTTGGAAAGAATACCGTCTTATACATACCCGCTCCAGAATGCTAAGAGATTCATCCTTACCACAGAAACAGGATAGGAAGAAGCATTGGTGGGGGTTTCATGTTCCCCCTTCGATAAGATTAGTTATATTGGCCTGTAACTGGAGTGGCTGTGCAGCTGCTGCCCAGAGGAGCTCAGACCTAATTGAGGCTCTGGGTAGTGGGTTGGAGAGCAGACTGACACCTGGACGGGACAGTGAGTGTAATCAGTGAGTGATTCACTCCTAGACCACCTGATCTGATCCTCCAAAGTTCACATAGAGCCAAGTCCCTTTCGCCTTTACCCACAGAAAATCTATTGTTTAACACCTGAAGTTGATGATTCACATGTTTGGGTTGGCTTTGATTCCCTCTCCTCTCCTCTCCTCTCCTCTCCTCTCCTCTCCTCTCCTCTCCTCTCCTCTCCTCTCCTCTCCTCTCCTCTCCTCTCCTCTCCTCTCCTCTCCTCTCCTCTCCTCTCCTCTCCTCTCCTCTCCTCTCCTCTCCTCTCCTCTCCTCTCCTCTCCTCTCCTCTCCTCTCCTCTCCTCTCCTCTGCTGTTGCCCTCTGTCACACGGCCCTGGCTCCTCTCCTCCTGTTGCCCTCTGTCACACTGCCCTGGCCTTAGCCAGCAGGGGTTGCTGTCTCTGCTAGTCAGGCCAGGGGCCGGGTTGGGCTAGGCAGGAGTTGCCAACGAGGCGTTCTTCTGGCCCCCACTGACCGGCCAGCACCACATGACTCCTGGTAATTGGCTCTAGCAGTGTTAATGATGTTGGGCGGCAGCGGCAGGCGGCGGAGCCCTACACACCTCACAAAGACATCAGGAAGTCAGGTGGAAGCAATGTGATGTCACAGCACAGTGAATCTGTGCATGTGGAGTAAGATGCCGCTGTCGGTCACTGTATAATTTACCTTATGGTGTGCTCTTGTAGTCACTGATGTCTTGAGATCTCTACGACGAGGTACACTGTAGTGAAGAAGTGAAGCGGAAACAATGTTATTATATTCTTTATGAGCTAAATTGCTTTTTTTTAAAGGCCTTTACTGAATTACCACACCTAGTTCATAATGATGTTGGGACAGAAGGAATATTTATGCTCTTAAAAAGTAGCCTATAGGCAGTGGTGTAAAGTACTTAAGTAAAAATACTTTAAAGTACTACTTAAGTAGTTTTTGGGGGTATCTGTACTTTACTTTACTATTTATATTTTTTACAACTTTTACTTTTACTTCACTACATTCCTAAAGAAAATTATGTACTTTTTACTCCATACATTTTCCCTAAGACCCAAAAGTGCTCGTTACATTTTGAATGCTTAGCAGGATAGGAAAATGGTCAAATTCACACACTTATCAAGAGAACATCCCTGGTCATCCCTTCTGCCTCTGATCTGTAAGACTCACTAAACACAAATGCTTCGTTTGTAAATTATGTTGAGTGAGTGTTGGAGTGTGCCCCTGGCTATTCATATACAGTATATTAAAAAAACAAGAAAATGGTGCCATCTGGTTTGCTTAATATAAGGATTTAAAAATGATTTATACTTTTACTTTTACTTTTGATACTTAAGTATATTTAAAACCAAATACTTTTAGATTTTTACTCAAGTAGTATTTTACTGTGTGACTTTCACGTTTGCTTGAGTCATTTTCTATTAAGGTATCTTTACTTTTACTCAAGTATGACAATTGGATACTTTTTCCACCACTGCCTATAGGGGAAAAAATGGATTTGAATTCAATTTGTTCACACACATTCGCATAACAATCAAAAGCAAATGCATGATGTCCATTATTCCCCACTAAGGTACAAATGTCCCCACATTTATGAGCTATGTGTTTTCTTTTATAAGGTCCTCTAGGTCCTCTAGACCCTAAATCATTCTTATCATTGGTACGGCCCATTGGAATTGCTCAAGTAGGGATATGTGATGCAAAAAACTGTATCATTAACATCTGTATAAATACACCCTGATGGATTTATAGCTACCAAACCACAAATGACATCTTTACTAACCTTTGGCCCCAGCAGAAAACCCTCTCTCTCTCTCTCGCTCTCTCTCTCTCTCTCTCTCTCTCTCTCTCTCTCTCTCTCTCTCTCTCTCTCTCTCTCTCTCTCTCTCTCTCTCTCTCTCTCTCTCTCTCTCTCTCTCTCACTCTCTCTCTCTCTGTAGGAGCAGTACCTCAGGTCTCAGACTCACATAGCTGTATTTAGTCAAGAGGGCACAATATCAATACCATTGCTTATAAAGCCTTTACGTTCAAATAACAATATGATTATCCTCAGTCATCTTCTGTCAGTGAAGAGCATGAACTATAGTCAAAGTATTCACTGTTCTTCTATTTCAACCTCAAACCAAAGCTGCATGAAATGTCCTTATTCTCTTATGTGATAATCCCATTCCCATGGCAACAGCCCTCTGACTAAGTGGAAAAGCTTTGTTTTCTCCACACTCTATTGTGACAGCTTTGAGTGATCGCTTGGTTGAGCCTGTACCTCTAATCCCCAGGGATCTTGCTCTAAGGCTGGCTAATCAAACTGCCAGGATTCAGCCTGATGTATTATTGACCAGGGGGCTGATGGGAAAGTGCAATCATCAGAGAGCCTCACGTTGATTCGCTCCATCCTCACTCTTTGAAGCACGCACCCTTTGATGCAACACTTTTAAGTGCATTTATTAAACTTTAAATGGTAGTGTGATAACCCCCCTCCCCCATCACCACCCCTCACTTGACTAGATCTTGACAGATAGTATTTGGACATTGTCACACCCTGGCTCTGGGACTCTATATTTTGAGCCAGGGTGTGTTCATTCTATGTGTTCATTTTCTATGTTGGGTATTCTAAGTTGTTCTATGTCTATGTTGGCCAGAGTGGCTCCCAATCAGAGGCAACGAGTGTCAGCTGTTGTGGGTTGTCTCTGATTGGGAGCCATATTTAAACTGTATGTTTTCCCTTGGGTGTTGTGGGTTTTTGTTCCGTGTCGGTATTGTTAACCGTGGACTTCACAAGTCGTGTTTTGTTTGATACTTTAATTAAATAAAGTCATGTTTGTTTCACACGCTGCGCCTTGGTCTACTCACTACTACGACGATCGTGACAGAAAAACCCACCATACAACGACCAAGCAGCGTGTCCAGGAACACACGCAGGAGGTGACGCTGGTGGATGTCCTCCTCGGTTGGGGGCAGATTACCGAGGAGGAGGCCGTCCGGTACCGGAGGGCTATGAAGGGGGAGACCCAGGCAGGAGAGGAGCAGCGGCGTCAGCAGTGCCATCGTCGGACGGACGAGAGGCACCCCCAATAATTTTTTAGGGGGGGGCACACGGCGTGGGCGACTGGGCAGCAGGAGGCTGCCACAGGGCGAAATAGGAGAAGAGGAGAGAAGGCCACCGGGTTACGGGAGCCATTGGCGAGAGGAGGGAAGGAAGTCGTAGAGGCACGGCGAGAGGTACTGAGGTGTATTGCCAGTCCGGTCCGGCCCGTTCCTGATCCCCGTTTAAAGCCAGTGGTGTGTGTTCCCAGTACGGTCCGGCCTGTCCCTGCTCCACGCACCAAGCCTACGGTGTGCGTCGCCAGCCCGGTCCGGCCTGTTCCTGCCACCCGCACCAAGTCTACGGTGCGCGTCGCCAGCCCGACCCGGCCTGTTCCTGCCACTCGCACCAAACCTACGGTGCGCGTCGACAGCCCAGCCCGGCCTGTTCCCGCTCCACGCACCAAGCCTACGGTGTGCGTCGACAGCCCAGCCCGGCCTGTTCCTGCTCCACGCACCAAACCTACGGTGTGCGTCGCCAGCCCTGTCCGGCCTGTCCCTGCTCCACGCACCAAGCCTACGGTGTGCGTCGACAGCCCAGCCCGGCCTGTCCCTGCTCCACGCACCAAGCCTACGGTGTGCGTCGCCAGCCCTGTCCGGCCTGTCCCTGCTCCACGCACCAAGCCTACGGTGTGCGTCGTCAGCCCTGCCCGGCCTGTTCCTGCTCCACGCACCAAACCTACGGTGTGCGTCGTCAGCCCAGCCCGGCCTGTCCCTGCTCCACGCACCAAGCCTACGGTGTGCGTCGCCAGTCCTGCCCGGCCTGTTCCTGCTCCACGCACCAAGCCTACGGTGTGCGTCGCCAGCCCAGCCCGGCCTGTTCCTGCTCCACGCACCAAGCCTACGGTGTGCGTCGCCAGCCCTGCCCGGCCTGTTCCTGCTCCACGCACCAAGCCTACGGTGTGCGTCGACAGCCCAGCCCGGCCTGTCCCTGCTCCACGCACCAAACCTACGGTGTGCGTCGCCAGCCCAGCCCGGCCTGTTCCTGCTCCACGCACCAAGCCTACGGTGTGCGTCGCCAGCCCTGCCCGGCCTGTCCCTGCTCCACGCATCAAGCCTACGGTGTGCGTCGACAGCCCAGCCCGGCCTGTCCCTGCTCCACGCACCAAGCCTACGGTGTGCGTCGTCAGCCTGGTCCAGCCCGTTCCTGCCACTCGCACCAAGCCAGGGGTACGAGTCGTCAGCCTGGTCCAGCCCGTTCCTGCCACTCGCACCAAGCCAGGGGTGCGAGTCGTCAGCCTGGTTCAGCCCGTTCCTGCTACTCGCACCAAGCCCGGGGTACGAGTCGTCAGCCTGGTAAGACCGGTCAGCTGCTCCACAACGGAGCGTAAGCAATCCGCTCCGTCAATGTCCAGTCCAGATCCAGCCAGCGGGGTCAGACCGGACCAGGGGCGCTACGGGGGAATTATGGAAGGGTGGTGGTCAAGGCCGGAGCCGGAGCCGCCTCCGAGGAGGAATGCCCACCCAGCCCTCCCCTGTTTGGGGTTTTGTTGAGGCGCGGTCGCAGTCCGCGCCTTTAGGGGGGGGTACTGTCACACCCTGGCTCTGGGACTCTATATGTTGAGCCAGGGTGTGTTCATTCTATGTGTTCATTTTCTATGTTGGGTATTCTAAGTTGTTCTATGTCTATGTTGGCCAGAGTGGCTCCCAATCAGAGGCAACGAGTGTCAGCTGTTGTGGGTTGTCTCTGATTGGGAGCCATATTTAAACTGTATGTTTTCCCTTGGGTGTTGTGGGTTTTTGTTCCGTGTCGGTATTGTTAACCGTGGACTTCACAAGTCGTGTTTTGTTTGATACTTTAATTAAATAAAGTCATGTTTGTTTCACACGCTGCGCCTTGGTCTACTCACTACTACGACGATCGTGACAGACATGAGGAGATTACTTTACCCTCACTGTTCCCCTATGGTCATCATGTGGGTCAAGCTGTTGGCTATTTGAGAGGGAGCCCAGATAATGATGCCCTGGTTAACCCCTCTACTCTCCTAGCATGGCTCAGAGGAAAGGCTATCACTCCTCTGGTTTGATCCAGGGGAAATCACAAAGTCTAGGCTCTCTAGGCGCTTAGTAATAAACCTCTTCTCCGCTCTCCTCCAACATCTCTCCATTGCAGATGCAGATACCCAGAGCCGTCTCATCAGATACTCTCCTCTCCTCAGCGTGTAATCAATTTGCTGTTGTTGTGACACGCCCAGATCAGGTTTGGGCATGGAGGCTTTCCACAGTCCAGGTAGGGGAGATGGAGGGTGGAGTGTGGAGTGAGGAGTTGTAAGGGAGGAGGAGGAGGAGTTGGGTTTGGTGTATTAGCTGGCTCTTGAAGAGGATATCAACACTCTCTCTCCCTCAGGATTGTTTGTCCCCATCCACCATGAAATTAACAATTCCAGCTGAGTTGACTGGCAGGGGGGAAACTCAAGCCTGGGATTGGGCTTTACGGATGTAAGCATCCAGCAGACAGCCAACCGTCAGGCAGGAGACGTCAGGGCCTCTCGTCTTCTTGGCACCAGCCTGTCCACCCCAAACACACATCCTGGGGTTTGTTTTTTAAATACTTCCAGACTTCTTTTGGAGGAACAGAGGAATACCATTTGGTATGACCAAAGCTCATTTTTCATTTATGGGATAACCATGTGAGACAGTGGGAGTTCAGGCTCTCTCTGTGTATATTTACCAAAAATCGTAACCTGAGTGACGAGTGCATCGTTTGAGGCTGGGTTTCAATCAAAGCAGCATTAGCTTTGTTTATATCGTGTTAGTATGACAACAAGCTGTTCCACTGAATTAGAATCAAATTGCAGCCTAAGCAAAGCCTTGTTTGTTTTTGTGTGTTGTAGTCACGCTAGTCAGGGTATAAATCAGCCTGATTAAAGTGACCTGAACATACAACACTATACATTGGCTTAACCTAAGGAAGTGCATTGACTAAGCAACACAAAGTATCTCTAGTCTAGTAGCACTCCCACTGTTCTGAGTTCAGTTTCTTACCCACCCACCTAACCGACAGAGAGCATGCGTGGGCTCAGACAACACATCAACTTGTGCATCCTTCTGCTGACGTGCCTGATTAGCGCTGAGTGTTTCTTTACACGTGGCCAGTGTCTGTGTGCACTGAGTGCTCCTCTCAGAGCGTCTCGGCTCGGTTCAAACCTGCCGCCGTGGTCACTGTTCAGTAAAGAGGGTGGAGAGAAGGAATTGTGTCATTGAACTCCAGCAGCAATGGAGAGGAAATCCTCTAATCCTGTTTAAAAGAGAAAGGATCTTGTTTTAATTTGGGACTAGCTCTCTATGTCCCTCCTCCCTCCCATCTACCGATGCTCAGCGAAGCCAAAGGGATGTTTATCCTCATAATGTCTCCTTCACCTACCGGAGCAGCTCAGGCAACACAGCATGCTGTTTGTGTGCTGCCTTCAGCCTGGCTCTGATTGCTGCCTTATTAGGGAGTGTGTGTTTCTTAAACCCCTGTAAATGAAAAGCACAAACAGGGTGAATGGCCGGCCTCGGTCTCACCTCCTCATGTCTCTGGGATGTCTGCTCTGGTCTGGACTACAAAGACATCTGTCTGTCTGCCACCCTGCCTGCCTTCCTGTCTGTCTGTCTGTGTCTGTCTGCCGGTTGGGTCTGTAGAAACACAAATCTTGGTCAGCACTAAGGAGGAGATACACATAGTTTTCAATTTTTCTCCTCAAAACTCCGGTGCTGGGTCAGCAATAAATGGCCATAGAGTCACTGAACCCTTTTAGAAAAAAGACGAGCGCGTCTCCAAAATACGGGTTGAGGAGTTTCTGTAACTCAACCGCCATGTTTACATGGCTGCAAAGGTCAGCACAAGGCCAAATGTTATATATACAGTCAAGGCTATCTAAGAAACCAGCGGACATGGCCTCCGCAAACACAACCAATCTCTTAATCTTCCCTTTCCCCCTCTCCTCCTTACAGCAAATCGAGGGATAGAATGGAGAGATGTCTAATTTTTCCAAACTGAGGCAGCCCTTTTGACTTCATTAAGACGTTATTCCATCCTCTACACATTTTTTTATTTTTACATTTTAAATCCAAATAAAATGAGCACTTCTCCTGGCCGTGCCAGAATCTCTTTCCGCTTGGAAATATTTGCTTTGAATGCCAGCCTTGCCCAGCACAAAACACAGGCAATTATTGGAGCTATTTAAACAGGAGAGATCTACTGACAGGCGATGCCTTATTTGGAGGGATGAAGGAATCAGGAAATGAAACCATCATTAATGTGCTGGGGGTTTGGAAAGATAATTCCTTTTTGAGGCTGACTGCGTATTTGGTGTGCATTTTTGCATGTGTCATGAGTGCATTTCTTTGTGTGTTTGTGTGTGTATATGTGTGTGCGCTCGTGCTTGTGTGTGAGCCCACTTGTGTTGGTGTGTGTATTTGGGCGTTTGGTGTTTGGCTTTACAGTTTATCTGTAAAGGTGCAGCTGCAGATTCCTTGCAGCTAAGCTGAAAGGTGTTACCCCTGCCGCTCTCCCTCTCTCTCACTGTGGAGAAAGACTCTGTCAAGTCAAAGCCAAAGCAGCTACACTGAGGCTGGGGTGGATTGCAGCTCTGCTCAAATGGAGCACACTCTGAAATGACTCCAACTTCTTTAACCTTCCTAGACCTTCCAGTCTGTCCTTATAACACTAACTTTATTTAGCATCTATTTTCAAGGCTGCAGGGACAGACACGTCACCTGGATGGCGATTGTGCTCAGGTTTTCCCAGTGGGCCTGAGTGACATGATGACATTGTTTTGAGAGGAGGGAGGCAACGGTGCTGATGGAGTGTGAGAACAGAGGACTAGACTTGTGGTCACACGCCACTAACCCACTTAGCTACCCCAGAGGTTTCTGTCTAGTTAGGTTCCACTTTGACATCACTCAGGAGTTTGAGGTGTGTGTGTGTTTGTGTGTGAAAGAGAGGAGGACAGAGTGAAGTTTCATTTCTAACTATGCTAGGCTGAGATTCCCCCAGAAAGGAAACTTCATCCAGAGGCCTTCTTAGACTGGACAAATAGACAGAAAATTAGTTTCGCATGACAGTTTATTAAAAAAAGCCTTGTGTATACAGCAGATTATTGATGTGTCGAGCATGGGGATGGATAGGGTTCCAGCGCTGTCCGTTGTCAGGGACAGAGCACAGGTCTCCAGGGGAGGAGGAGGCCTAGAGTCAAGGCACTGTCACGCAAAGGGAATGCTGGGCTGGCAAGTAACATGACTAACATCTAATGCCATAGACAGGTCCTTTCTTGGGAAAGAGATCTTCTGACCTCAATGGGACTTCCTGGTTAAATAAAGGTTAAATAAAAATATACTGTATGGAATATTGTATGACACTGTGCAAGACCTTCCATTTGAAAAGGTTTTCTAAGA
Source organism: Coregonus lavaretus (assembly GCF_964263955.1). Taxonomy (NCBI): domain Eukaryota; kingdom Metazoa; phylum Chordata; class Actinopteri; order Salmoniformes; family Salmonidae; genus Coregonus; species Coregonus lavaretus. The sequence continues at coordinate 24,053 of NW_028161198.1, forward strand.
TTAGTGGATGGCCCCAAAGGTCCCTAATGTGATACTGTTAAGTATTTTTCCCCACCATAAGATGGTGGCTTGATGCTGTACATTTAAAAGAGCTTACACCTGGTTTCTCTATGGTCCAAACCCCATGTAGTTACCGGTGTGCTCTGACGTTTTTAACAAGTTGTTAATGAATAGATGTTGTCCTGTTACCACTGATTGGGTGTAGTCTCAGTTGGCTTCAGACAGAGAGTTCAGAACACCTTTAGTAATATCTTACATAGAGTAAGAGGCACAATGAAGTCTCAGTGGGATTAAATGCTATGTCAGCACCTACCATGTTAGAATCTACTCATTAGTCTACGGCGCAATGCCCTGTGGCAAAGCAAAGCCCCCGGAGATACCACTGTACAGACTGCTGCTGTGTGCTGCACTTCACTAGGATTCAAGTGGATCCCCTCCCTCTCCCCTCCCTCCCTCTCCCCTCCCTCTCCCCTCCCTCCCTCACCTTCCCCTCCCTTTCTTCTCCCTCTTTTCTCTCCTTCTCCTCCCTCCTCGATCCCCCCTCTCGTGGCATTCCTTCAGTGGAGGGGCTGACAGACGCTCGTCATCGACAGGTATTCTGCCCCAGGTGGATCAGGTTACCACAGTTGCCAGAGGAGTGTGCTGCTCAGGCTTAGTGCTGCACAGTTGGAGGCTTTCAAACCGTGAGCCCTCCGCTCCGTCTTCTGCCACGCAAGATAACTGTGAACTGAGACACCAACTCTTCAGACACCTTTAAACAACCCCCTCTTGCTTCTCTTGACTATGTCTCATATCTCCCCCACATTTTGTGACATCCGCAGTCTGCACTGCTGAAACCACTCCTCTGGTGATATGAATGTTATTTGGCTCGTAATTTTTCCGAAATTATTATGAACTCTTGTATTCTCCTGTGTCAACGCTTCCATGCCAACAATCTTGCATTTTGTTATGTTGCTGTTACAGTATATCATCATATCTTGTTTCATTCAGTAAAATCTAACTGACTGGTTGCAAAAAGTAACTGCAGAGTAGATCCCTTACTCCAATTGACCCTAGTGGTTTATTTCCATCTCCTCATTCCCATTTGTTTTCTATGATTGTAATGATTGTTCTCTCTTCCTGTTTCATTGCAGATGTGGATGAGTGTTCGGAGGGGAATGGTGGATGTCAACAGATCTGTGTCAACATGATGGGCAGCTACGAGTGCCGCTGCAGAGAAGGATTCTTCCTGAGCGACAACCAGCATACCTGCATCCAAAGGCCTAAAGGTTAGCCTTGCATCCTCAACACGCACATGCACGCACGCACGCACACACACACACACACACACACACACACACACACACACACACACACACACACACACACACACACACACACACATGCAGACAACACACACACACAAGCATTCCAGCGAAGGGACTGCTCCAGATTTATGGTGCAGGAAAGGATACCAATATGAGCTCATTAGTCCTGCTCTCTGACCTGAAGGTACCTAGTAAACTGCTGGGGTCATGACCTCATTATGGTCCCATTCAGGGGAAGTATCATTTACACTTCAGATGGTGCATTTTCATTAAGCCTTGTTTAAGCTTTACTACAAGTGAAAGGCTATAGGCTACCATCTCAAATGGCACCCTATTCCCTATATAGTGGATTACTTTTGAACAGGGCCCATAGGCCTGTGGTCAAAAGTAGTGCACTATTTAGGGAATAGGGGGCCATTTTGGATACATGGATACTGTAGCAATACTGCAGGCCTGCTGGTATGTCTTCTATGACTGATCTGATATGATAGGGAATCAAACCGGGTCTTTGACAGCAGGATCCGCCCTAACAGGCCTGCCCTGCAGCAAAGGTAAACAAAGGTAACAGTATGAGTGCTTAGAAAACACCTGAGCTGTGAGGAAAGCTGTGTGTTGTTATTTTCTGTCCTTTTGAAATTAGACTGATCTGATCTGGCAGAGTCTGACAGCTTTTTTGAAGCTTAACTGCCAGTGGTATGAATGGCCTTGGGGTGGCTGAGAGAAAAGAAAACTATTAAATATGTAGCCAGGAGCGGGAACAGCACTTGTTTATGTGATTGGGATGGATGTGTCAGAGAAGGGAAGGTGTGGAGCCAATCTTATCACAGAGATACCTGTAGATGAACAACAACAATGACTGCTCCCAATAACTTGACTGATAAGTACATTATCATGCTTTTAGTTTGGGTAGCATGTCAATTCATGAATACAAATATTATTTGACATCACCCTGACATCGAGATGGAGATGTTTTGTACTTTCATCAACCTGAATAAGGAAGCCCAAAGGTCTCTTTCACAAGAGAAACCTTAAATGCCATTTTACTCTATTCTTCAGTACTACTGAAACAGAAAAGCCTAGCCTCTATGATTTGAGTACAACAGTCTCTTGAGGTCTCAGGGAAGGTGAGGTCACAGTGAGGCAGATTATATCCACTTGCAGCCACTGTCTGCTCTCTGTCTGCTCTCTGTCTGCAGTGTGGGTGTGTGAGCCGTTACCCAAGTGCTTTCTCTTTCCTTCTCTGCTCTCCCTCCAATTTTTCGCTCGTGTCCACATCATGTAGCCTTTTGAATAGAGAGAAATAATAATGGCGTCTTTTTGTAGGCACTAACTCCGCCATGGTTCGTTGGACAAAGGGGAAAATGGGGAAAATGAATGGCGTTTTGAATGACACTGTGCAAGACCTTCCATTTTAAAAGGTTTTCTAAGATTAAATGAATGGCGTTTCTATAGGTTTTTTGGATAAACACCGAAAATAAGTTCTGTGGTAAACACAGGCTTAGGAGATCTTATAAGTTTTGTTCTATGACATAATCTTCATCAGCTTCATCAGTCATCTTTTGTGAATTTTGAAGAATTTATGTAATGATAAAAAGCACATAAAGGCTTCATAATTCATAAAGGTCATGTTAACTGACTGATATTATCTCATAGAACAAAACGTATAAGATCTCTTAAGCCTGTGTTAACCTCAGACCTTATTTTCGGCGTTTATTCCAAAACCCTATTCATTCCCCATGAATTTTTCCCATAGGGATGGCTGAACAAACCAGAGGTAACTTATTTCCGGGTTTTAGGACTACAAGCTAGCGAGCTGTATTGTCTTGGGGTCTGGGACAGTGACCAGTGATGTCACTACAGGATCTAGTTTCAGTCTCATGTAGCCTCAGAATAGAAAGCCAGGGATCTTGGAAGCCTGGTTTATGAGATCAATCTGGCCTAGTGAACTGTCCATGTTTATGTTTCATAAGAACAGTGTTATTTGAGTGTAGCAAATGACTGGATCGTGTGCTTCAAAGGGAAGGGTCTGTGTGCCTGCCTGCCTGCCTGCCTGCCTGTCTGTCTGTCTGTCTGTCTGTCTGTCTGTCTGTCTGTCTGTCTGTCTGTCTGTCTGTCTGCCTGTCTGTCTGTCTGCCTGCCTGCCTGCCTGCCTGTCTGTCTGTCTGTCTGTCTGTCTGTCTGTCTGTCTGTCTGTCTGTCTGTCTGTCTGTCTGTCAGAGACACATCCTCAGGACCAGGCAGATACCGCTGCCTAACCAGGCCCATTTCTCTCTCTCTCTCTCTCTCTCTCTCTCTCTCTCTCTCTCTCTCTCTCTCTCTCTCTCTCTCGCCCCCTCCTCTCTCTCTCTCTCTCTCGATGAAGTACCCCGTTGATGTTCCATTTTTCATGTTAATAATATTGGTTTTATTGCTTCCAGATGAGATCCATTTGGACAGAGAGATTAAAGCTACCATACATCTACAAACTCACTTCACTCAACAGATCACTGCCTGTCATTTTTTCATTATTCTAGAAAAGACATTCGGAACAACAGCAGGCATCTGCGTATTATTATTGCTATTATTACAACAGTGTGTGCTAATAGGGAAAAGGAGGAAGCCAGTCGGCCGAGTTATTGGACAATAACCCTGACTCATCCTCAGCATTAACATTCTCAGCTTATTCAAATATTATGTTTAAGTGGCAAAGGCTACACTAATAGTCATTTGCGGGTTTTACGTACCAGCCAAGCTTCTGGGAGAGCGCGATGGTTCTCTTTTGATTACACTAAAAGTCACAAAGAGAAAATATGGAATTAAACATATATTCTCGAGTGTATTTGCCAAGTTTGCTTACAGGAGACCCTCAGTACTTCATAAATATGGCCCTGGCCAGTCCTCCCCTTAAACGTGCTAGGCCTTGGATGCATTTAGCTTTATCACCCTCATTAGAAAGACATCAGCTTTCCATTCCTTTCATCAATGGATCAGGTGTTCTCCGGGTGAGTTAGGGGAGGGGGAGGCTGATAGGGAACGTTGCAGCTGGTCTGGGGCTTGAGCTGGTCTGGTCTGGGGGTGGGGCTAGGGCTGGGGCTTGGTCTGGGGCTGGGCGCTACCAGGCTATTCCCCTGCTAGCTGAGAGCTCTTGTTAGTAGAGAGCTTTGCCAATTAGGCAACAGGGGGCTGTCAGCCTTCACAGCCAATGAAAGGGCGTCTGCTACTAGCCTGCCTCTTATAGGACCTGCTGCCCCCTCCAAAAAAGGAATGAAAAACTCTCCCTCCAAATGAAGGCTCCCATCGTTTCGCTGGGCAGAATGTAACAGTTCATTTATTCTTCCCCAAAATGTCTTCCCAGTCAAGATATAAAGTATTTGAAAGAACAGCCAAGGTGCTTACAGGTTGATAGGAATGCCATTCAGGTCAGCGAGGGTTCTACTTCTTTGCGTTTTATTTATTGTTTCCTTTTTCCATGTGTTGGGGAGATAAATAATAATAATAATAATAATAATAATAATAATAACAGGGTCCCTGCTACACACATACAGTATGGGCGTGAGATTGAGTCCAGCAGATTGGAATGCCTCCCTTAGGAATTCCGTGCTGCTCAGTCAATTCAGACATCTACTGTATCATTTCAGTTTCAGTAAAAAAAAATATATCTGGTATGGCAGTACGTATGGTGTACACTAATGGGCTATTATATAAGTTCATATATTCAGTTTAAGCCTGTCCACTTATTTATCTGGCAAACTGCTGATTTTTCAACATTCATTACACAGAAAAGTAACATGACATTGTATAGAAAAGAAGTATTTACGTATACACGTGTATATGCCTTAAGCAGGGGTAATTGTGGGCAGCAGGTAGCCTAGTGGTTAGAGCGTTGGGCCAGTAACTAAAAGAGACACCCTCAGTGGGGTGTCCCTGAGGTTGTCTCAGGGAGAGTTGGGATATGCAAAAAACACATTTCCAATTCAGACATCTGTATAATATACCCTTGTACATGTGTGAAATAAGACAAATATAAGCACCCACCTAATTATTATTCTATACCTACACTGAAAATGATAATCTCTTAGAGCAGGTGTTCTGTGGGAACTCATTAGAGACGAGAACTGAGATACAACTTTTAATGAGTGTTAGAATAATACCAATCACACAATCAAACTGATGACAGATGCTTCATGGCACCAGGCCTTGGCAAAGCGCGACACAGTGCCTGATGGTTTGGTTTAAATATAGAAGTATAAATTGTTGTGACACCCACACGCACTTGCTCACTGAACTCAATGTAGTCTCGGTATATCAGGTTTACAGCGATCACTTGGAGAGGGCCTTGAGAGCAGTTTGGTACACATTAATAATACCAGTCAATGTGCTATAGTCTTGAAGTGTGTCGGACGTTTACCACTAAATTCACATCCAGCCATTTCTAGTCAACTACCTGACCATGGGGACAACCAATGAATTTCTAATCATCTCTTTCCTTAACTGTAGAACATGAGTATCCTTGCCATTCCTGGAAATGTTTATTTTGTCATTGAAAACCTCTTCCTGTGGTTGGAGCTTTCATTAGCTTCCCAGGGGGGTTGTTGCCCCTTTTGCAATGAGACTTGCTGTCTCTCGTCTCGTCTATCATACACACACTCGCGCACGCATACACACACAGATGCATGCGCACACACACACCCACGCATGAATGCAGGCACACACAGACACGAACGCACACAAGAGTTTTAAATTGACTTTAGCTTTAGGCCCAGTTTTTGAGACACATTCTATTATAGCATTTGGATGCAGAACACGCCATGTGTACTTCAGGACATAATGTCCAGCCATAACTGCAGTAGTCCATAGAATCTTGCAATAAATGTGATGTCACTTTAATAACTCTATGTACATATTCCCTCAATTACCTCGACTAACCGGTGCCCCCGCACATTGACTCGGTACCGGTACCCCCTGTATATAGCCTCGCTATTGTTATTTTTACTGCTGCTCTTTAATTATTTGTTACTTTTATTTCTGATTATTTTATATTGTATTTTTTTGAGTGATTTTTTTATGTATTCTTTCTTAAAACTGCATTGTTGGTTAAGGGCTTGCAAGTAAGCATTTCACTATAAGGTCTACACCTGTTGTATTCGGCGCATGTGACAAATAAAATGTGATTTTATTTGATTTTATGAAATCCATTACACATGGTGGAGAGTATCAGGTGCTTGTTTTATACACTGCACACATAACTTTATAATACTGTTATTGGGCTTCTTTTCTATTTCTGCTTCTTTTCTAAAGGCATTGATACATTATTTTTATTCTTAAGTGTTTCCCATTATATGATGCCATGGCTGGTTATAGGCAGTCGTGTGAAAAGAGAAGCCTCTCTTTCTCATGCCTGATGTCCCTACTGTGAAGTGCTTGTAGTGTCCCTTCGATTCCCGTTCCTGGAGCTGTGTCTCAGCATGTCTGCTTGCCTGTCTGGCTGTATGCTGGCCGCAGAGCTGTTTTTACAAGTGCAGGAGTGGTTGCTCCATTGCTCTGCAGCCCGACCGTATAACTAGGCTCTTTTCCTATTCTGGGGAAATGGAGTGACTGGAACGTCCCGCACTCCCATGGCTACATATTAAGTCTCACCATTAGTCCAGCATCAAAGACTGTTTCTCTAGGAGTCCTACCGTTCAGGACGCTCCACCTCTCCTCCATCCTTTGTCATTTTCTCTCCCTTCCTCTTTCATTATTTTTCTCTCTTGCTCTTTCTCTGCAATTCTCTCCCTTTCATCCTCTCTCACTCGTTTTCATTTTTTCTCTCTCTCTCACTCTCTCTCTCTCTCTCTCTCTCTCTCTCTCTCTCTCTCTCTCTCTCTCTCTCTCTCTCTCTCTCTCTCTCTCTCTCTCTCTCTCTCTCTCTCTCTCTCTCTCTCTCTCTCTCTCTCTCTCTCTCTCTCTCTCTCTCTCTCTCTCTCTCTCTCTCTCACTCTTTCTCTCCCCTCTCTCTCTCTCTCTCTCTCTCTCTCTCTCTCTCTCTCTCTCTCTCTCTCTCTCTCTCTCTCTCTCTCTCCCACTCTCCCTCTTTCTCCCCCTCGTGCTCTCTCCTCCTCCCCCTCTCTCTCTTCCTCTCGCTCTCCTTCTCTCTGTCTCTGTCTCTAAATTACCTTCAGTTGCTATCCCCTCTTTGTCTAGACTGGGCTTTCATAGGCCCCATGGCTCCCCACGCTTGAACAAATATATACCTGCTGTACATCAGTGGCTTGGGCTCTAGCAAATTTTGGCTGCCCTACTGCTGAATCCTCCATACTTCTTTTGTGGCAGACATCCCTTTTCATAGTGCGGGTTTGTTGAAGGCCATCTCTAAGCTAGCTGTGCTAGCATGCCGCAGTGGACTGTCTTAGTGCCAGTGGGATTTTTCCACTAACGCTTTGCTGTCATTGCTTTACCCAGAGGTCCAGCCTGAATCCTGTCTCCCTCTCCTCTCAGACAGGCGACTGCTTTCAGCTGGTCTACCTTTGATTTCAAGAAGAATGTGGCTTTGAAATAACGTATATATTTTTATTACAGAGAGTGGGTAGTGTCCTTTGTTTGTGCATGCTATCCTTCTGGTGTGTTGCGCATCTCTATGTTGTTCTGTGTTCTTCTCTGTCGGGGGAGGGGGATCATGGATAGCTTGGTCCGCTGGGAGAGGAGAGGTGACCTTGAAGTGATTAGAAGAGGAGTGAGGGGAGAGGGGCATGTCCCACAGCAGGTGCTGCAGAATAGACAGATATATACTGTAGATGGACACACATGCACGCAAACTTGCGGGCGCGCACACACACACACACACACACACACACACACACACACACACACACACACACACACACAGAAATGCACATACTGTATACAATAAATAACACAAAGACATACACACCATCAACAGCAACAATGATAACAGCAACCACAACAACAATAACAACAACATCAACAACAGCAACAAGAAAGAATGAATGCACCCACAGGTAGAGAAGCAGAGTCACATAATAAATCAGGTCTAATCTCTTACACCAAAAGTATTTAAACCACTTAGCTATAATATAGTTAGGATCATTAGGAAACTATGCAAGGATTGTTTTGGAAACACAGCTATAGAATATAAATGTACATGTCATTAGGTTTGTTGGTAGCTCAGGTGCCTGTCATCCTAACCACAGACATGCAGATGGATCCTATAGGAAAATATCATTCCACAATCAACTGCCACTTTCCCTGGCTGGGACCATTTATGCCCTGTCTCTCTTCCCAGTGAGGGAATGTTGCTGCTTCTACTAGGCCTTCGGGAGTTGAAGGGAACCAACGGTTGGCAGAAGGGCCCTAACAGTAGCGCTTGGCTCAGTGTGCTGGCTCTGCCGTCTGTTTTTGGGGGCATCCGCTTGCCATCGGGACGGCGCTGTGCCACGACGTGGACCCCCTGGACGCCCTGTCGCTCCCCGGCCCATCTGCACCTCGGCCCAGTCATGGCTCCCTCTCCACCTTTTCCATACTCAGACATTTTTATACTCCTGTAAAAAAATGTAATGGCCTATTATCTATGAGGAAGGAATGCTGCTTTAATTGCCTGGTAGCTCCATGTTTAGGCCCTGGCCCCCTAGCAACCAGTGGCGCCGTATCAATACGGCAAGCAGCATCAAGACCATGGGGCTTCCTTCTCCCTTCAAGGGGCTTCGGAGTCTGGGCTCGTACCGTACAACAAGCCTTCCTTTCACCAGCCCAAACACTTAGACTGACTACGCCTATAAAACCCCAGCATGTATTGTAAGAATTGGGGGACTATATAATGTGTTTCTTCTTCATTAGCTGAGGGCCACTTTCCACATGTCATGTGGGATAACCCCTTAAAGTGGTTATCCCACTGGCTATAGGGTGAACGCACCAATTGGTGAGTCGCTCTGGATAAGAGCGTCTGCTAAATGAAGTAAATGTGCCCTTGAGCAAGGCACTCAACCCTAATTGCTCCTGTAAGTCGCTCTGGATAAGAGCGTCTGCTAAATGACTAAAATAAATGATCAACATGCTGCATTACGTTACATTGCAAGTTTACCCATTTGGGATAGTAGCCAATATTGTAGCCAAAGGTGGAAAGTTTCATCCTGCAAAACATTTGCAATTAAATAATTTACATAAACAAAATACTTAATCCTACTATACCAGTCCAGGGGTATGATTGTATCCTATTAGTTTTACAACCTGTTGTGTAATACAGGTAGTAATAACAATTTCCTAAATTGCTCCATTTAGTTGGCAGTGTTAATGAAGTGCTATAAGAGGAACAAGTGTTAGTGTAGAATGGCCCATAAAGGCACAGTGTGTTTAGTTCCAGATGAATCTAAAGGACTACATTAGAGGGGTTACTGATGGGATCTGAACATTGAGACAAACAGAACCGTTCTCCAGGGAGCATGTTTAGTCCTATTTTTCCATTCATTATACCCTGTCCTCTTTTATTTCTATTTAGAGTGGATTGTCCCTGTGCTGTTATTGTCAGAGATGCACAGAACATGATTGTATTATTGGAAGCTCTTGAGAAATGGAAGTCTCCAAATGGCCTTGTTTGTGTTTCTTTTACTGTGTTCCAGTGCACTTTAAAGGCCTTAGCCTTGAGCCTGAACACTATTGTGTCTGAAGCTGGGAGGCAGAGAGGGATAATAGATAGCAGTATTTGAGCTTTGGGCTGCTGCGGTGGCACTGCAGTGCAGTAGTCCTTGAGTTACAAGCCTCTCCTGAGTGTCTGGTGTGCAGGTCACGACCTGTCTTGGTTGGATACTGCTGCTGTGGCTATGTCGCTTCTGGGGAAAAGCTCTCTCTTTCTTGCTGTTCTTTGCACTAATTGCCGGGTGTTCTTTTTTCCACCGGTGCAGTCAGTGGTTTTCGATGATCGCTGTCCTTGTTCAATAGTGTGAGAACAAATGTCCAGTCTGTCCCCTGGTAACCATTTGGAAGGTTCCCCTCTGGCTCCATGACTTTAACAGATATTGCTTAACCAGCGATCCGTCTATAAAGTGCCCTGTGATATTTTTTATTGGTTTCTACATATAGAGTTATGTTTCATGGGTCAAAGGCTTGTTTTAGTGGACCGGCGGTGTTCACAATCCGCAGTTCCTTTTCTTTCCTACACGACTTTTCCCAGCTCACTTCTCGATGGGACATTTTTTTCTTTCTGCATCCCTATTATTTATTATTTATTTCATTTCTCAACAAGAGAAACCGCAGAAATGATAATAGCTGTAGTAGTAATAATAAAAAAGGACAGTATTTGACAGCCAGTTGAACAGAACCGCAAAGGGTGGTTCCATAGCTTGGCCAGGGAGAAAAGGGCCATTGTGTCAACACTTCGGCTTTTCGAGGTCCTCAGAGAACGAGCAGAGCACAGGTTCTGGCCCTGGCCCCACCCGCTATTGATGGATGAGTCTGCGGTATTAGGGGAGAGGGGTCTCATATACTGTAGGTGGGGAGAGAGCGGAGGGATTTTTGAGGATGCACGTTGTGACCCTGGTAAGTGATCTTGAGTCTCTTAGGGGCTGCCAAGTGGGAAACTCTATCCCTCTGTCTGTGTGTTGGGTTCGCCTCCCCCTCAGAGAGACACGGAGCAGTGGGAAAGGACCGTTGAATTCCAACTCCTGCTTAAGTTTCCCCTCGCCCTGACCTCCTGAGGTTTGCTGCACTTTAAAGAGGGTGTGTTGTTATATGGTCAGTGGACTCCAGTCATCATCCCTGTACTTACTGTGTCTCAATGGCTGTGGTGGTGGAATGGTGTTTTTGTTCAGAGTTTACCCTCTGTCCTCGGTATGTTTTTGCAGTCAGTGTCTGATTGCTCAGCCTCTCCCATCTTTCTGCCTTCGCCATCACCCCTTTTTACAGATCAGAAAAGCACAAGCAGGAAGCCTGTCAGAAGGGCTGAAGCCTGACATCCTAACACCTCTTAACAGACTTGAGGTGATGGACAGCACTAATGCGAGACATCAACATTGCCTCGTCAGCTAGACAAAAAGTAGAGAGGGACTGGAAATATATCTGTCTCTGACATCAGCCCTAACTAACTAAGTGAAACTAAATAAAAGGGCCAGTTCAGTTTATTGGCAGAACACGTGGAAAACAAGAGGGTGTAATTAAAGGAAGCCTATGCAGGCAGGCGTTAAAGTACATAAATAAGTCATTGAGGATAATACTAGGCTCTGGCTCTTTGATTCGTCAACACATTTACACTTACTGATAGCATTTTCCCATCATCACATCATATGGGCTCCCGAGTGGCGCAGCGGTCTAAGGCACTACATCTCAGTGCTTGAGGCGTCAGTACAGACTCCCTGGTTCGATTCCAGGCTGTATCATAACCGGCCGTGATTGGGAGTCCCATAGGGCAGCGTCGTCCGGGTTTGGCCGGTGTAGGCCGTCATTGTAAATAAGAATTTGTTCTTAATTGACTTGCCTAGTTAAATAAAGGTAATATAATAATAATTGTCCACAGGGCAGGCACATGAACACACTGTAGAATGATTGTCTATGAACAGTACAGTGCAGCCCTCCATGGCATATAATAATAATATATGCTGTTTAGCAGACACCTTTATCCAAAGCAACTTTCAGTATGGGTGGCCTGTAAGAATGATGTGGGGCCCTTTAATATTGTAAATCACCTTTTTTGTTATGCATGTAAATGCATGTACTCATGCAAAACAAAAAAGGTGATTTACAATATTAATGTGTGTGACTGGAACAGTATACAGCTCTGAAGTGTAGACCCAAACATCCTTCTGAGTGTCAGCAGGTCCAGTGAGTGTCAATTGAGACATCTTCCTGCCTGGGTTGCATCCCAAATGACACCCTATTCCCTATATACAGTTGAAGTCAGAAGTTTACATACACCTTACCCAAATACATTTAAACTCAGTTTTTCACAATTCCTGACATGTAATCCTAGTAAACATTCCCTGTCTTAGGTCAGTTAGGATCACCACTTTATTTTAAGAATGTGAAATGTCAGAATAATAGTAGAGAGAATGATTTATTTCAGCTTCCACAAGCTTCCCACAATAAGTTGGGTGAATTTTGGCCCATTCCTCCTGACAGAGCTGGTGTAACTGAGTCAGGTTTGTAGGCCTCCTTGCTTGCACACACTTTTTCAGTTCTGCCCACAAATGTTCTATAGGATTGAGGTCAGGGCTTTGTGATGGCCACTCCAATACCTTGACTTTGTTGTCCTTAAGCCATTTTGCCACAACTTTGGAAGTATGCTTGGGGTCATTGTCCATTTGGAAGACCCATTTGCGACCAAGCTTTAACTTCCTGACTGATGTCTTCAGATGTTGCTTCAATATATCCACATAATTTTCCTTCCTCATGATGCCATCTATTTTGTACAGTGCACCAGTCCCTTCTGCAGCAAAGCACCCCCACAGCATGATGCTGCCACACCTGTGCTTCACGGTTGGGATGGTGTTCTTCTTCTGCATGCCACCCCCTTTTTCCTCCAAACATAACGATGGTCATTATGGCAAAACAGTTCTCAGAGGACAGTCTTTGTTCCCATGTGCAGTTGCAAACCGTAGTCTGGCTTTTTTATGGCGGTTTTGGAGCAGTGACTTCTTCCTTGCTGAGCGGCCTTTCAGGTTATGTCGATATAGGACTCGTTTTACTGTGGCTATAGATACTTTTGTACCTGTTTCCTCCAGCATCTTCACAAGGTCCTTTGCTATTGTTCTGGGATTGATTTGCACTTTTCGCACCAAAGTACGTTAATCTCTAGGAGACAGAACACATCTCGTTTCCTGAGCGGTATGACGGCTATGTGGTCCCATGGTGTTTATACTTGCGTACTATTGTTTGTACAGATGAACCAGACTTGTGGAGGTCTACAATTATTTTTCTGAGGTCTTGGCTGATTTATTTTGTTTTTCCCATGATGTCAAGCAAAGAGGCACTGAGTTTGAAGGTAGGCCTTGAAATACATCCACAGGTACACCTCCAATTGACTCAAATGATGTCAATTAGCCTATCAGAAGCTTCTAAAGCCATGACATCATTTTCTGGAATTTTCCAAGCTGTTTAAAGGCACAGTCAACTTAGTGTATGTAAACTTCTGACCCACTGGAATTGTGATACAGTGAATTATAAGTGAAATAATCTGTCTGTAAACAATTGTTGGAAAAATTACTTGTGTCATACAGAAAGTAGATGTCCTAACTAACTTGCCAAAACTATAGTTTGTTAACAAGAAATGTGTGGAGTGGTTGAAAAACAAGTTTTAATGACTCCAACCTAAGTGTATGTAAACTTCCGACTTCAACTGTAGGCCACTACTATTGACCAGAGCCCTGTGGGCTCTAGTCAAAAGTAGTGAATTTAATAGGGAATAGGGTGCCATTTGTAAGTCAACCGCAGTGTCTGCTCACCACATAGAGGGGTGGGGGATGAGAGATGGGTTTGGTTTTGAATGAGACAGTGGGTTTGGGGCTTGTCACTGCATCTGTAATAGTGACATTATCTCACATCGCATGGAGTCAAATCTCAGCTCTGATCCCTAAAGGTGTCATCCATATTACATAGTGGCATAACAGATGTGCCACTGACTCCTGTTATAATTTATGACACAAGTGAGACCTGGAATGGAATCCTCCTGTGTCGCGGATGTGTTAAATAAGTGACTTTCATACATTTATAAATGAGATAAAAATGATGTATCTGCATTGCACTTTGAATGTAGCTTTGAATAGCTAAAACACTCAGATATTGCGAGATGGCTTTATATAATGGAGGCCAACAAAAGCATCCCTTTGTTGTGTTGAGACTCAGGCCTCCTGAGTGGCGCAGTGGTCTAAGGCACAACATTTGCAGTGCTAGCTGTGCCACTAGAGATCCTGGTTTGAATCCAGGCTCTGTCGTAGCCGGCCGCGACCGGGAGACCCATGGGGTCCCAGCGTCGTCCAGGGTAGAGGAGGGAATGGCCGGCCGGGACGTAGCTCAGTTGGTAGAGCATGGCGTTTGCAATGCCAGGGTTGTGGGTTCGATTCCCACGGGGGTATGAAAAATAATAATGAATGCACTCACTAACTGTAAGTTGCTCTGAATAAGAGCGTCTGCTAAATGACTTAAATGTAATAACGGATCCATGCATCCACAGAAAACTGACCCATTTTAACCGAACCAAAGCATAGTGGTTAGAGTGTGGTAAACCTCTGGAAATATATGTGTTTTTTAGGCCTCTCCGGTCCAACCGAGCCCTTCTTGCCTCGGAGCTTGAAAAATGTATCTACTTCTGTCTGTCAATGAAGCTCACAGGACTGCAGGATCAACTCAATGCAGTGTGTTCTAACAGGCTATCATCCACCCTGGAGATTTGCATGTGTGTGTGTATTCAGTCATGTAAGGGGGCGTGGCATTGGGAAAAGGACTACCTAGTACATTGTGGAAACTGTGATCAGGTCACCTCTAACTCACACTCTCTTTCTTCTCCCTGTAGCGCGACCAGAGGGCACCAAGGAGGGCCCCACCTGCATGGATAAGAACCATGGCTGTGCTCACATCTGCCGGGAGACACCAAAGGGAGGCGTCGCCTGTGAATGCAGACCTGGCTTCCAGCTCACCAGGAACATGAGGGACTGCAAGTGTGAGTGTGACCCCCATCACCCCACAAACCCATCTTCATTACTCTACACAATGTACACGTCGGCACCACATATACCATTTATTATCATGTTAGAAACCTATTGAAGATAGAGTAGATCGTTCTACAAATACCATACAACAGATGCATCCAACAGATTTTGAGAAACAAATACATTTTACAGTGATTGTTTCCAAATGATACTGGCAGTTTATCACACTAAATGTTTTATAACATCTGATAACGGACAGAACTAGAGTAACTAAAGGAGTGGGTTTCTGAGAAAGACACGTTGTGATGGACAGCACACACTTCCTGTTGCCTTGCAACAGGGCTCGTCCTGTCAGGGCTGGGGCCGGGGCTGATGGGGGATTTGCCTATGTTTGGATAAGGATTGGAGAAGTGTTATTCTAAATTTTTTTGGCAATAGCCCAGGAAAAGGCCAAAAGGCACAGGGGTAGTGGTGTGCAGACTGGATGGCGGTGGAAGCCTTGGCTCTCACGCTTTGTCAGTCTGTCATCACAGGTGTATTTAGTGCTAATGTCGACACTCGACACACCACAAACACACACACACACACACACACACACGGTATAACTGACACCCAGACTCGTGTTTTTAACATTTATGAACGTTCCCATTTTTCTGTGTCACTTTGAAGAACCAGTATTCTCATTCCAAAGTGGAACTAGTGTCTTCAAGTGAGAATGACACTCTGAAGTCAGCAGTTCTGCTCCGTTCCATTAAGTAGGTGATGGTTTAGTGGTGTGAGATCCTTCATACCAAGGTGTGAATGGGAAGAGTGACTAAACATCTTTATCACACTGGGGTTGAGAGGGTGATGACGTCACAGCACACCTCCAGGCATGGATGACAGTACAGCATGTTCCTACTGCTTTAACTGTGTGCTCCTCGGCAGTGACCTGTAACTACGGCAACGGGGGTTGCCAGCACATCTGTGAGGAGACGGACCACGGCCCCAGATGTGCGTGTCACATGAAGTTTGCTCTGCAAACCGACGGAAAGACATGTGTAGGTGAGTCAGCTCACATTTGATGGGTTGTGGAGGATAACTGAGTAAAGGATGTGATCTGTATGTACTGTGTCATTCATCTCCACAGCCTTATTCACACATTACCAGGCTACTCCAGAGGCAATGTTGAGCTCCATAATGACTGCATATAACTCCTTTCACTTAGATTGACAAGTACCTATTTTATGTCCAAGTCTCGATTGCTGCTTCTTCTCTCACACACAAAGACAAAATGCTTCCATTATTTGCTGGTGCTGGTGCTGCTGCAGTCTACAGCTGTGACACCTCTTTCTCTCTCTCTCTCTCTCTCTCTCTCTCTCTCTCTCTTTATGCGGCTGCATTTGCTTTGTTCTGTCGTCTCTCCCAGCTGGACAGTTTGTTTCCTCTGCTTCTGCTTCACCAGCCTATGCAGCCATACACAGCTCCTCTACTCTCTCAGACCTAGGGTCAACTCCTCAATGATGTAACACTGAAAGTATACCTAATCAAACCCAACCTCATTGACATGTGTTAATATAATTTGCTGTGGTTGACATTAACTATTTAAATAGAGTCGGTGTAGAATGACCCATGGAAAGAGACAAATTGAACCAGCCTGAATGGCATTTTCTGTCAGGTGGATATACTGTAGATATAGTATATTTTTATTCAGCTCTTGGCATTTTGTAAGTGAACTGAGGCTGTGTGCAGGCTGGTTGGCTGGTTTGTAGTGCTGAGCGATTAACTAAAATTACTGATATTGTTCGGTTTTTTAACATCTAATTGACCGATGTCGTTTCAATTATTTTAATTCCATTTCGTACGTTTATTTTCTGTGAGCTCGATGCTCAGTTTCTGTGAGCTCGGTGCTCAGTTTCTGTGAGCTCAGTGCTCAGTTTCTGTGAGCTCGATGCGCAGTTTCTGTAGAGATAAATCAGATCAAGCCCGAACTGTGCGATGTAGTAGTTGTAGTTTCCAACAGGCAAATATTCTACATAGTTTAGCGCAGAAAATGTGGTAATTAACTAAAATTACAAATAATCCATTGCGTGCCCGTTTACTTGTCCAGACCTCGTTGACGGAGTTGGAGAGAAGAGAGAACGCACAAGAGGGACAGAAAGCAGTTGCTTCGCGAGATATCTCTACCTGAAAATACATGATCTAAGTGATTGATAGTTGGTATTCAGCAGTCGTAAAAGTATGCCTTATTTACATTGAAGAACTACTGGCTGGTGTATGTGACTGCTTGGCTTGTTGGCTCAGTGTGTCTGGTTCACCTCTCCACCACGGTGCTGATGAGATCCAGGCCCATGTCAAGGACTGGTCAGCCACCCTATCATTACTGCCGTACGCTAGCGAGGCTGCCGGGACGCTACAAAGCCTGCCGTGGCCAAATTAGATGTCTGTGCCACCATTACCAAAACCGAAAACATGTGCGCCTGATGTGACAGATTAGGGAGCGCTCAGGCTGTTAGGGTCTTGGGTTTCCCTCCACAGGCTCTGGGGGTAACAGTGTTTCATGTGCTCTTTACCACATCTTCATTCATTCTGTTGTCTCAGTCTCTCCAAACAAACTCAATTACTATTCAACAATAATGGGCAATGACGCAGGCCTCTTTTATTTTATACAGTTTGCCTTTTCATCTTTCCTGTCTATCACTTTTAGTGCGTTGTTGGGGGTTTAGAGTTTATGGTGCAAGTCTCAAGACATTTACTTTTACATGCTGTACATTTCCATCTCAGTAGAGCGCCCCTATATGGGGAAAAACACACACATCAAATTAGCATGGTGCAGTATATCTACATTTATGGCTTACGTATTGCTGTCCCTGTCACACACGTACACACACACACACACACACACACACACACACACACACACACACACAAACACACACACAAACAACTTGAATTAACACACCGTAACTCCCTCTTAGACTGGTCTCCAGTGTGTTTGCACATACAGTATGTTTCTGTAAAGCAAGAAAGTTAACAGAACAGAAAGGAGCAGCCATCATGTGGAAGTATTCAAGTGGTTGGTATAGTAAATCATAAACATATCCAAATAGCAGGCAGAGGCAGACATGCTGAGGAGATGCAGTCATCTGAGGAGCTAGTCACACTACGCCATCCACACACACACACACACACGTAGATGGACATGCACTCACGATCATAAACACATGCATGCACAAAAGAGTGAACACGCTCCAATTGCTCAAATGCACACACACATACATACTAACTTTTTAGGTGGTCCATACTGTATATCCATTCTTATGGTAGTTGTACATTTTAATGCTTTTGACAGTGCTCTAGCATCCTGTCTGGGGGTGTGGCCTAGAGGCATGGTTGTTGGATGGGGCATGTTGGGATGCAGTCATGTTGGTATAATGGCGACAGTGGATGTAAACAGTGCATGCTGTGTGTGCCGTCTCCTCACTGAGGTAAAGAATCCTCAACGGTTTTCATGCGATTCTATGAAAACAGAGAGTGATATGGATCTGTGTGATCCATCATTTATCAGAGGAATAAGAGATTCTAAGCAAGTCGAGGAGAGTGGTGTCACACTTACACAACATGACACAACAGTAGCACCATGCTCTGTGATGTCACAACTTCTAATTTTTTTTTAACCCCAAATACCTGCCAGCAAAGCATGAGGGTGAATCTGGCTGTCTCTGACCTGTCTTCTCTTACTAACCACTAACTACCTGACTCTTACTATAATGGCTTGCAGAGCTTGCACTAACTGATTGACACCTGTCTTTACCTCAAGTCTGCCTCCACCATACAATTCTTGAACGTGTGGCTCTTGTATGTGCATGATTGCATCTTTCTGCCTTTGTCTGCCTTTGTCATTAGAGGTGACCCTCTTGTTCTAGAGAAAAGTCTATCATAGCCATTTTCTGTTTTGATTTAGAAAGTAAACACCATTCTTTGGTCAGTCATTATCAATAGTGCTGTGTATCAATAGTTTTGCCCTTGTGATAAATCAATGGTTTTCTGCAATTCCTCTGGCATTGATTCTGAGTGTCTCATCCAGTAGAAATAGATGACCTATATTATGTGTTTCATGAATGTGCCTGCTTAGTAAACCAGCCCAGAAATGGGGGAAATTCCTGTGAACAGTATACCAGTAATGTACAGTATTATATACATACAGGATGAATCTCATGATGACATCACAGATGTTTGGCCCATGGTCCTAATTGGAGCA
Source organism: Coregonus lavaretus (assembly GCF_964263955.1). Taxonomy (NCBI): domain Eukaryota; kingdom Metazoa; phylum Chordata; class Actinopteri; order Salmoniformes; family Salmonidae; genus Coregonus; species Coregonus lavaretus. The sequence continues at coordinate 43,207 of NW_028161198.1, forward strand.
CTAAATGTGTATGTGTGTGCAGGGGAGAGGAGTGTCCAGAACCAGGCAGCCCCACAGCTGTTCCCCAATGGTAAATATCTCTGTTCCTCTGGCTCCTCTCTGGGGGCTCCACTGACCCCCTGACTCCTGACTGCGCCCCTCCGTCCGTCCGTCCGTCCGTCTGTGTGTGGGCTGTAGGCTGACCATCCCGGTGGAAACTAACTAACCTAACACACATGGGCATCATCCCTCTCTGACCCCTGACCTTTGACACCTTCCCACTTTCCTTGTCCTTCTGTGAATACCCTTTCAATAATAATGGTGGCTGCCCATGTCAAACCACATCTTTTCAAAACAAAGCTGCTGTATTAGGAAGAAGCCTTCAACTTACTAGCACAAAACACTTTGATGAAAATTAAAGACAGGTAAGAGATATATGGGATGTATTGAATACTACAATATAGAGGCTTTAGAATGGACTTCCTGGAGCTGTATCATAGAACAGCCCTTCCCTACCTAGGGTTAATCCTTGGCCAATCTGTTCTGTCTGACCCTGTCATAAACGTTCAATGCCTCTCTTTTGATAGCTGTAAATGGATGTGCTGGTGACAGCTGGGATAAGTGAATGGCCTGACTCAAAGTCCTCAACCTCTCTTCCTATTACTGTGATGGCTCTTTAGAAACAAGTCAAAGAAGGGCCCTGTGGTTTATTTGTGTTTTGATACAACTGCTATGAAGGGAATTAAGCCCTGTGCTGTGCCGAGCACCTACAGTATCCGTGGCCGGTTCTGGAATGCTATCACAGAGTATTAGTGCTTGAGAGGGAGCCAGAAGCACTCAGCCACACAATAGACGGAACACAGAATACCTCTCTGTTCTAAAGTTTCATGTAGGCCTACACCATCCAACCTTTTGGATGCACAGAATCACGTATTTTGGAAATGAGCATGTAAATGTATGCCGTTACATAGTGTGGAATGTATACTTCCACTTGGAGAAATGTACAGTACAGGTTTTATATTTTTTCCAAGATTACATTTAAACTCAGTTTCTCACAATTCCTGACATTTAATTCTAGTAAAAATTCCCTGTCTTAGGTCAGTTAAGATCACCACTTTATTTTAAGAATGTGAAATGTCAGAATAATAGTAGAGAGAATGATTTCTTTCAGCTTTTATTTATTTCATCACATTCCCAGTGGGTCAGAAGTTTACATACCCTCAATTAGTATTTGGTAGCATTGCCTTTAAATTGTTTAACTTGGGTCAAACGTTTCGGGTAGCCTTCCACAAGATCCCGCAATAAGTTGGGTGAAATTTGGCCCATTCCTCCTGACAGAGCTGGTGTAACTGAGTCAGGTTTGTAGGCCTCCTTGCTCGCACACGCTTTTTCAGTTCTGCCCACACATTTTCTATAGGATTGAGGCCAGGGCTTTGTGATGGCCACTCCAATACCTTGACTTTGTTGTCATTAAGCCATTTTGCCACAACTTTGGAAGTATGCTTTGGAAGACCCATTTGTGACCAAGCTTTAACTTCCTGACTGATGTCTTAAGATGTTGCTTCAATATATCCACATAATTTTCCTTCCTCATGATGCCATCTATTTTGTGAAGTGCACCAGTCCCTCCTGCAGCAAAGCACCCCCACAGCATGATGCTGCCACACCCGTGCTTCACGGTTGGGATGGTGTTCTTCGGCTTCCAAGAGACCCCCTTTTTCCTTTCAGTTATATTTTTGTTTCATCAGACCAGAGGACATTTCTCCAAAAAGTAAGATCTTTGTCCCCATGTGCAGTTGCAAACTGTAGTCTGGCTTTTTTATGGCGGTTTTGGAGCAGTGGCTTCTTCCTTGCTGAGCGGCCTTTCAGGTTATGTCGATATAGGACTCGTTTTACTGTGGATATAGATACTTTTGTACCTGTTTCCTCCAGCATCTTCACAAGGTCCTTTGCTGTTGTTCTGGGATTGATTTGCACTTTTCGCACCAAAGTACGTTCATCTCTAGGAGACAGAACGCGTCTCCTTCCTGAGCGGTATGACGGCTGTGTGGTCCCATGGGGTTTATACTTGCGTACTATTGTTTGTACAGATGAACGTGGTACCTTCAGGCGTTTGGAAATTGCTCCCAAGGATGAACCAGACTTGTGGAGGTCTACAATTTTTTTTCTGAGGTCTTGGCTGATTTCTTTTGATTTTCCCATGATGTCAAGCAAAGAGGCACTGAGTTTGAAGGTAGGCCTTGAAATACATCCACAGGTACACCTCCAATTGACTCAAATGATGTCAATTAGCCTATCAGAAGCTTCTAAAGCCATTACATAATTTTCTGGAATTTTCCAAGTTGTTTAAAGGCACAGTCAACTTAGTGTATGTAAACTTCTGACCCACTGGAATTGTGATACAGTGAATTATAAGTGAAATAATCTGTCTGTAAACAATTGTTGGAAAAATTATTTGTGTCATGCACAAAGTAGATGTCCTAACCGACTTGCCAAAACTATAGTTTGTTAACAAGAAATGTGTGGAGTGGTTGAAAAACGAGTTTTAATGACTCCAACCTAAGTGTATGTAAACTTCCGACTTCAACTGTAAAAGTCACTCTTTCTGCATCAAGCCCAATTTTATGATCAATTGTATTGAGAAACAATGAAATATTATTAAATTACAATTCAAATCATGACAAATGCACTTCAACCCAAATTGTCTGCTGGATAAATTATGCTGTTATGATCTGACAGATGGCAAGAAAAATAAGCACATAAATCTGTATGAATGAATCAGACCACTGCATATCAGAGAGATTTATGACTTAATTACAAAGCTCCAAATAGTGGGGGATACCTGAAGAGAGAGGGGGAGAGAGAGAGCAAGAGAGAGAGAGACCGAGAGCGACAGAGGCGCAGTGCATTCTCTAAGGAGATTCACTCTCAAGGTATTTTAAGAGAGATAAAGTAATTTTTCTAAACTAAGAGTGAAAGTAAGTTGTTACCATGGTCACTCGTGCTCTCTGCCGAGGTTTAAGTCAGCTCAGAGCTCAAAGAGATTCCCTAAATGAACCCAGAAATCAATATAGCCAAGCCTGACAAAAGCTCACAATAGCTTGGTTGCCTTTAAAGCTGCGGTGGTAGAGGATATTTGCAGACCATTTTCAGGGGTTGTTATCCTCCTAATGTGTTTTTAAAATTATTATTATTGAAAAAACATTTGCTACATAATTTTCCTTCTTTCCAAATAACCTTCTGTACTATTTTCTGAACATCCCAATTCTAACTGCATGTCTGCTGCTAGGTGAACTCAGAGGCTTGGATTTGGAAGAGTGTGTGTGTCTGTGTCTGTGTTTGTTTGCTTATGATTATGAAATATTTTGTTAAACTATCCAATTGGTGGGCATTGACCACCCAAACTCAAATGTATTTTATTGGCAGCCAGCAAGAGGTATGTCTCCCCTTGGCAAACAACCAAAGCTTATCACCGCATAGGTGTAATTTGGTAGTCAAATGATAAAGCGTTACTATTGCTTCAGGGAGAGAGGTGTACTGTACATTACATCAACATATGGAACTGATACACTGTACATATCAGAGCCTTTATATTGTACTATTTACAGTCTACACACAGCTGTCGACATGGCTGGTCCGCTTCCAGAAAACACAACCCACACACATACCAGAGCTTGTGTCACTCGTCATAATCGTCATAAATATTTCTTTACCCTCTTAACACATGATCATTACTGTTTGGTGTGATAACTGCCTCACTAAGCATTTTGGAGGCATGTCGTGACAGTTCTGCATCACCGTGCCTGCCAACTCTCTGTGCCTCACAGACAGTGTGCAATTTGGACAAACACACTGGCTGTGCCACTCATCACCACACAACACTACCGTGGTTCACTAGGAATGCTCTCTCGCTCTACCCATGCGCAGCGCCCTTGTACTTTCACAGGATGGCTGAGCCATCGTCTTTAATTTACAGCCAGAGCCAGGCCCATGAAGGCCCATACCAGCAGATCACTGCCTGGGGTCTCTGTCACAGTGTTGCTGTGATACCACTGTCACCAGAAGTGAAACGAGCAACAAATGCTTAAACACTTTCTCCCACTTAGATAGAATTCCTTGATCTATGATCCTTGATGGTTTGGTCTGCCCCATCATGGCTGCTCCCTGCAGCATAATTTCATGTTAGCCTAGGTATTCCCCAAAAATATCAAGTTATTCTCTGTGGAGACTGGGGGAGCTGTGCTTCCTCTGTGGTACCACGTGTGAGAAGCCCTCTCCATACCAGTCTCAACCCTCTCAGCAGTCTGTGGTGAAGCCCACAGCCAGGCCAGCTGTTCTGGTGCACTTTATGAGATAGGTTCTTGGGTCTTTAATAGACTTATTTGTGAATTAACTGCCAACTGGTATCCCTCAGCTTATTAGAGGAAAAGTGATGCTATATTGCTTCTCTATGAGTGATCAGCTGCCCTCAGAGCAATATATTGTGATTTCCTGAGTATATGAGGTTTAGTTTTTTAATGGTGTTATTTTTCCAGACTGTTTGAAGCTATTGGTGAGGGCTGCCAAAATAATGTAACAGCAGACGAACACCAAGCTCTTTAAAGTGGCATCAAATTTCTTATCTTCTGCCATTTGGTAAAAATCTCCTATCTCCTCCGTGAAATGTGTCAGTGTCTGGAGATGAGGTTATGAGGCATGGCCGGGCAGCCGACCTGCCCTCCTTTCCCTGACTGACCACCCTCCATTCCTCAAATCAATCTATCTAACGCACAGACTGGCCTGGTGAAATTGCTTTTTTATCCCCAAAATGCCTGGAAGCTCTTGTCAAAGCCAGGGTAAAAAATATATATTTTGACCACAACTGTCTGGAGGAATAGCTGGTTTGTCCTCATGACAGGAGTTGGTTGATGTCCTGTGAGGAAGTTGGGAGGAATGGGGGTGGGGGTGTTTTAACTCACCTTGCCCCAAGAGCAGCTAAACATGCACACGTGCACACACTCATTTGTTTATGTCTTGACACTAGGCTCTTAGTACTCTGATCCTTTATTCTCCATAGTGTCGTTGTTAATCTGTTGCATTATCTAACTCTGTCTTCTTTGTTCACTTCCCTTGAGCAAACAGGAGCAAACTACTACAGCACTTCCTGTCTCTTATTAGTTTTTTTCTTATCCTCTTTGAAACTACACTGTACACTAATAGACATCTTTTAAACAAGCAACCGGTTTTGGGAACATTTCCACCACCTATAAAATCCCAGTGTGTGTGTGTGTGTCTGTGTGTGTGTCTAACTGTGATGTATGTTTCTCTCTGCAGAGACGTGTTCAGTGAACAACGGTGGCTGTGACAGCACATGTCACGATGCGGTGACCGGAGTCCGCTGCAGCTGTCCTGTAGGCTTCACTCTCCAGCCAGACCGCAAGACCTGCAAAGGTAACCTAACACACACACACCCTCTCACCTCACCCTAACACCTATCCAGCTGTCAATCACCCGGTTGCAGTTCAGTCATTCTTTGCCTTGTGAAACAATCCACTCATTCTATCGATCTTCTGCCCCCACAGCTCTCCATATACATTGTGTCCACACAGTCACAGTGGCCATGGGGATCAGGGGCCTAACAGACTCTAATCAGGGAGGCATTGTGGGCTTGTTGAGGCGTGTAGGACTGCCACTGTCAGGTTCCCCAGGCGTGGCTCACCTGACCTCACCTTGCCACCCTGCTCTCCCTCCCCTCCCCTCCCCTCCCCTCCCCTGGCCTTCCTCATCCCCTCTCTCATTGGCTGCCTCCGCCTCTTTCAGAGCTCTCACATTGGGATTGAGGGGTAGCCGAGGTCTTATTATGATGCCAACACTTTAACACTGTATATATATTTTGTATGACCATAACCCTGCTGTTATGGGTACTGCTTTGGCAGTACATCCTTTTGTCAAGCTGCACGTATGCTGTTGCTGCTGTTAAACACAAATAGCTTGATATCCTCAAAACGTATGAAAAAGTTTTTGTAGATTTATGCAAACAAGAGCATGGGAGTAAGAACGATTTAGATTTGGAGTACATTTCGGGGAGATAAAAACATAGAAAAAGAGATAGAGAGAGAGAAGAGGTCTGTGGAGAAACTCAAGACTGCTGCCAAGAAGCCAAGAATAGGAGTCTGCTTCCCCTCCAGTGCTCATAACGTTAAGCTAACAACTCTGATAAAAGTACATTGGGTTTTATTAGTTTGGTTTCAGAGGAAACAAAAGGAAAACAACCTCAGACACCACTGGCACAAGGAGACAGAGACATTATTATTTTATTCCATTTCTGAGGCATTTATTTTAACCAGATGATGCACTGAACTCTCCCTCAAGGAACAAACGCCTCATTTACAACGATGATTCTGATTTAATCTGAAACATGACCCAACCTGCCGGGCCCGTGAGCCATATGATGTATTGATTGGTTATTGACGATGAAAAGAACGGTCGAGCTGTGTCGGGCTGTGCTGCTGAGACATAGCTCTCCTCTGGCTGTCTCTGTAAGGGCTGTGATCTATTCTAACAACATGTGGACCCAGATCATACCCATCTTAATGCCGGCTCTAAGGGAAAATCTCTAATGCTCTTTCCTTGTGCAACTCTCTCTTCTCTCTCTGGGATGTCCTCTACTTAACACACTTGTTCTGTTCTCGCCTGCTGCCTGGGCCCCAGAGTCATCCATCACACATATTTCAGCACTCAAACGCACACCACATCCTTACCCTCTATCTCTCTCCCATCCCCCTCTCTCTTCCTCTCTATCTCTAGGGCCTCTCTCCCTCTCTCCCATCCCCCTCTCTCTCTCCCTGTCTGTGCGTTGAAGTGAATTCTCTGTACTGTATGTGTTTTCTGTCCGCAGACATTGACGAGTGTCGCCTGAACAACGGGGGGTGTGACCACGTATGTCGGAATACAGTGGGCAGCTTCGAGTGCAGCTGCAAGAAGGGCTACAAGCTGCTGACCAATGAGAGGACTTGCCAAGGTAGGAGCCCATCCCTCCAACCAGTCATCGGTCAGAAAACCGCCCTAACAAGACCAGGTTGTACTGCTCCCAGTGACTACTACCATTTATGTGTGCTCTTCACCTAATAACATGGATTTAGATGGTTATGAGTTAAGCAGGTTGTTTATTCACTCTGTTACTGAGGTGAATTGGAAGGTAATAGCATTGTCGTGTTAATAATAAGTTAACTTCTCCTCCCTAATTGTTTTGGCTTCAGCACGCAAAGGGGAGCTGCCAAACCAGGCCTCTCTCTGGCTTGTTTGTTTCTGAGATTCGGTGGTAGCCGGAGCTCAGCGGGAGCTGGGGGAGCCAGCCGCAGAACAAATACAGAGTTTGCCATGCAGGCCTACTACTAAAGGTGTGGAAAATTAGAGCTCCAAGTCTAAAAAACCTCTCGGTCTTGACTTGGGCAAACCATCACCCTCCAAAACATCTGGCACTGCTGGGAAGAGAAGCCAAGACAAGAACTATGGAACCATGGAACTATGGAACTGAGCTAACTGACATTCTGAGTGGAAAAATAGACAATGTGCCTTGTCAATCAGTGTCAAGGCTGGTGCATATCAGTGACATGCCTTGGGCTCAACACTGAAACACATCATCCTAAACATGCACATCTATCCCAAGTATGCTGTCCAACTGACTGTATAGAGACCAACTGTTTCTGTAATTTAACTTTAGAACTTGTAAAGGTACATCAACCTGACTATTTGGGGGACAGTTCTTTCTCTCCTCATTTGGAATCTATCTACATCATTTGGCAGATGCTTTTACCCAAAGCGTTTCACATTTAACACATACAATATGGCCCAAGGGAGAAAACACATCTTTAATGTTCCCTCCAACCTACTCAGCCATATGGTCTTGGGAATATTCTGAACTGTGGAGAAGGGTGGTGTTGTGTTGTATGTGTGGGGGAACAGTGTTGAGATTGTCAGGAACAGTTTGTTTTGTCTGCAGTGGAGGGGTGTTGATAAAGCTGGCCTCTTGTTGAGTGAGGCATTGTCAGGCCAACATGCTCTGCTGCACCCCTGTGCTACACCACGCCACGCCACACTGGCTACAGACTCATCCATCTAGTCTACTCCTCAAGCTCCTATCCCTCCCGCGCTCCCTGCCAACTGAAAAGAAAGAAAAAGAGAGAAAAGCGTAATTTCTCTAAATTGCTGTCAGGTTGTTGCAGTGATCCTGGGTGTCTGTTACACCTAGGTGGCAGACTGACTGACTGATCCATGGCAGGGAGCCATGGATTTCAGCAGGTCTATAGTGTTATTCTAGTGCACCAGAGGTGTTTTGCTCCTCAATATATCATGGTTATGTAGTCCCACATGATCTTACTGTATTTCCTTGATAGGTAACTGTCATTATAAACTGTGTAGTTCGAGCCCTGAATGCTGAATGGCTGAAAGCCGTGGTATATGAGACCGTATACCACGGGTATGACAAAACATTTATTTTTACAGTTCTAATTACACTTGTAACCAGTTTATAATAGCAGTAAGGTACCTCGGGGGTTTGTGGTATATGGCCAATATACCACGGCTAAGGGTTGTATCCAGGCACTCCGCGTTGCGTTGTGCATAAGAACAGCCCTTAGCCATGGTATATTGGCCATATACCACACCCCCACGGGCCTTATTGCTTAATATAATGTTTGGCCATTTTTTCTTAGATGTTTTTTGCACAGATCTTTTTTTGAGTGGACACCTTTATCCAATGTCCTAACATCTGCAGCAATATACTATACTGAACAAAAATATAAACGCAACATGTTTCATGAGCTGAAATATACGATCCCAGAGATTTTCCATACACATAAAAAGCTTATTTCTATCAAATGTTGTGCACACATTTGTTTACATCCTTGTTAGTGAGCATATCTCCTTTGCCAAGATAATCCATCCACCTGGGAGGTGTTGCATATCAAGAAGCTGATTAAACAGCATTATCATTACACAGGTGCACCTTGTGCTGGGGACAATAAAATGCCACACTAAAATGTGCAGTTTTGTCACACAACACAATGCCACAGATGTCTCAAGTTTTGTGGGAGCATGCAATTGGCAAGCTGACTGCAGGAATGTCAACCAGAGCTGTTACCAGAGAATTTAATGTTAATTTCTCTACCATAAGCCACCTCCAACGTTGTTTTAGAGAATTTGGCAGTACGTCCAACCGGCCTCACAACTGCAGACCACATGTATGGTGTCGTGTGGGTGAGCGGTTTGCTGATGTCAACGTTGTGAACAGAGTGCTCCATGGTGGCGGTGGGGTTATGGTATGGGCAGGCATAAGCTACGGACAACGAACACAATTGCAATTGTATGTTTCAGCATGATAATGCACAGCCCCATGTCGCAAGGATCTGTACACAATTCCTGGAAGCTGAAAATGTCCCAGTTCTTCCAAAGCCTGAATACTCACCAGACATGTCACCCATTGAGCATGTTTCGGATGCTCTGGATTGACGTGTACGACAGCGTGTTCCAGTTCCCACCAATATCCAGCAACTTTGCACAGCTATTGAAGAGGAGTGGGACAACATTCCACAGGCCACAATCAACAGACTGATCAACTTTATGGGAATGAGATATGTAGTGCTGCATGTTGCAAATGGTGGTCACACCAGATACTGACTGGTTTTCTGATAAACGGCCCTATCTTTTTTTTAAGGTATCTGTGACCAACTGATGCATATCAAGTTTCAAGTTTCACGTTTTTAATGTCACATGCACAAGTACAGTGAAATGCCTTTCTTGCAAACTCAAAACCCAACAATGCAATAATCAATAACAACGTAATACTAGAAAAAACACACACGAGAAATAAGAAGAAATAGGAACACAATCATTTGCAGGGATACTGGAGTGATAGAGGTAGATATGTCTAGGGGTAAGTTGACTAGGCAACAGGATGTATGATAAACAGAGTAGCAGCAGCTTGAATGTGAGTGGGCGTGCTTGTGTGTATAGTCAGTATACAGTGAGGGAAAAAAAGTATTTGATCCCCTGCTGATTTTGTACGTTTGCCCACTGACAAAGACATGATCAGTCTATCATTTTAATGGTAGGTTTATTTGAACAGTGAGAGACAGAATAACAACAAAAAAATCCAGAAAAACGCATGTCAAAAATGTTATTAATTGATTTGCATTTTAATGAGGGAAATAAGTACTGTATCTCTCTCTGCTACCTTCCCCTCCATTGATGTACCCAGCAACACATAGTACTGACCTCCCCACCTAGGTTTTGTCCATCACTTCTGTAATCCTTTACCACCAGTCTCCAGTGCGCAGGCAATGCCCAGATTCTCCTGTCAGGTTTGGCAAAGAAGCCTTCACCCGTGGGAAGACAGTTTTAAGAACATTGTTAGGTGCAACACCGTATGCTACTATACCCTGTCTTCTTATCAGTCAGGAGAAGCCTTGAGATTAGGAAGTGCAAATCTTGCAGCTTGTTATAGGTCACTAGTTTCATAGACAGGCCTCCACTACACTCTGCCTCCTACCACAAATACAACGGCACATAAAACATTTAATCTAACCCATAACACATTAATTACTACTGCTCATATTCTCAATACAATTTGCAAATTTACCAAAAAGCCCCATGCGACCAGTACTTCCCCCCTTTGGACACATGACTCACATCGTGATTCATGCATTCAAAAAACAAAACAACGACATTGCCTGTTAAACCAAAATAATAAATGAAATTAAAATGACTTTTGATAATACCTTAACTTAATTGTATCCCATAAAGTAAGGAATATTAAAATTGACTAGCGACAGGTGTTCCTCATTCAGGACTAGCTCTCTCACTCTGTCCTTGTTATGGTCCTAATCCTATATAGGACTATTGCCAAATATAAACTTCTACATAATTATCAGTATTATAAATTACCCTCAACTCGGTATAATAAATTACCTTAAAATCCTCATCCTATGCGTCTTGGCTTTCCACTGTGGGTGATCAATTCACACTATAAAGTCAGGACAGAGTTCAGAGGTCATTCAAACCCTTAAAATAAGTGTTTCATTATATAGTACTAATCATTAACAACAGTTTCATAAATCTTGTATCCCAAGTGTATAGTAAGTCCTCATTACATTTCTTCTCAAAATAAATCATGTGTTTACCCAAAACTCACTCATAAAAGATGTGTGTGCCCCTTTAAGACTTATCATCTCTAACCCGATAAAACCCCCTAAAATCAAAACCAAAACCCTATATAACCATTATAATAGGTGGGTTGTGTGTGGTTATTTGAAAAACCATATTAGAAAACAACAAACAAAAATGGCCAGGCCTTATTTAATTTGGTAGCTCCCTCTTACGACCTAATTATAAGACTGCCAAATTTTACTAACTGTTCCCCTTAGCCCACAGACTTTGGAAACATACCAATGAGAGATAAGGAAATCCCAATTTTCCTGGAAGAGGAAGTATACATTTCGTTAACAATCCAAAAATAGTAATTACACACAAAACATGATGCAGATATACACTGTCATACCTTTCATCACTAATCGTTTGTTTCAATCTAATTCCTCATAACTACTCCAGAAGAATATTAAATAAAATCTATCAAAAGATGAAAACCACTCAAGGTTCTCTGAGTTTACAATTAGTATTTTTAATTGATTAACCTTTAGACTTCATTCTCTGTAATTCTCACAATGATTATTAAACCCCAAAATCGGCTTCATTTGATTCCATATCAAATCATCATGGTATCGTTACTGGATCACTTTCCACCGACATATTAAATATCTGTTTCCTCTTAGATTGTTCCTGTCACCCCTCTAAATGTAATATTTTTGACATTCGCAAATATAATCAATTACTACGCATAAATAATCAGTTATATTTGATCCCCAAGCGTCTTCCTTAACATACATACTGTAGGGTACTTCCACCAATCCTATAAGAAATAATCCTACTCAAAACACATCAGATAATACCACGTTTCATTAAGTTGACTACACCTTCTAATATAAACCTATAACCCCTGTCCGGTAATTTAATCATCTCAACTTGTTGTATTGATGTATTAAAATATAAACCTATTGTTTAATAAATCCAGAAAATAAAAATAAAATAATAATACTTCCCCATCAGCATAACAGTAAAAACGACTTCCCATTGTTCAATGTACCAGAAACAAATGATCGTTTCTAGCATTAATTAACTATTCACCTATTCAGACCTCTACTTCACATTACCCTCTGCGTCCTTTACATCCCGATATAGCCCAGCAAGCATGACTCTCTTTCATCCGCTTACTAAATCATGGCATTAGTAAATTCTATCCACAAACCACTACTACCTAATAACATATTTTCATTCACCTAACTAGAAAGCATTATTTTAATACCAGTATACTCAAACAATCCAATTCGACATTTCTCATCTCCCAATTAACCTACTTTCCTTTTAACACAGAAAACCCTCTACAATCTCTATTATCCTCTACGCTGTCTTTCCATCTAACGGTACTTTAGCAGGTGACAAATTATTGTGAAGTTATAGTCAAAACAAACAAAACATATATTCACAGGGATGCCACTTTAATTACTATGTTATCCTAGCTGCCATGGGTTGGTAGGACAATCCCTTTCATATAATCTTATAAATTCAACCAGTGATTCGGGTCAACAGCATCAATGTTTTGCTTCCTTCCCTACATGAAAAATGTATGCGCTAACTAACTGTAAGTCGCTCTGGATAAGAGTGTCTGCTATATGACTAAAATGTAAATCTCAGCTAAAAGTTTTTATATTCCTCAGTTAATGTTATCTTTCATACTCTGCTTCCTTCCAACACTGCTTTATTATCCCTGGTGTTTCTTTATACTCTTTTTATTCTCTTTATCCCCTTGCTTCACTTCCCATTAAGATAAGACACTTGCTTCCCTGTGCTTCGTCACTATACTATTATTGTCCCCTGTTATCAACTAAGATAATAGCCACAGCTCTTATGAAACCACCAATCCGCCATTATTAGAAGTCAGCAGATCTAGGTAACTGTCCTTTCTAAGTAGGCTACAAGTAACAAACCAAACACTTGCTGTAGTTGACAAGCATATATTGAATTTGTATCCATAGTATTAATATCCAATTTATTGATTGACATTAAGTGACCATTCTCAATCGTTTAATCTAGCAAACCAAAAAAATGACTACCTCGAAATCGTCTCTCTATTCCGATGGCAGAAGTGAGTCTTTCAATTTGAACCAAGCACGCTGCTAAATCTTCCATTCTATATCACCAAACCAAATACTTTGTAGTATCTGTCTAAGCAACACATACCAACATGTGAATTACACTCAGAAACCCAGATTTTACTCTATGCCATTGACCCAATGCTATTGAAACGACACAGAAATCCAGCAAATAGCCCAATTACACTGGTTTATCTTCTTACCATCTGATACAAAATGAAATTCCTTCACTTCATCACCTTAGCTCCGCAATGATAATTAGTTTAATGGAAACCCTAAATTGGCTTTGTACTATGTTATAAGTTAGTTCTATAAATTCCACTCCTTATGGGCAGTTCATTTCTTAACCCTTATCTCTATCAAATGATCCATTAACTCAGAAAACCTTTATTTATTATTTCCCACTGCTGACGTACGTCTACGTTTGGGTGAGCAAGTTAATATATAAATATTATTCTAATTATTACTTTATCACCTCTCAAGTAATCGATTACACACATAAAATTCATCCTATTTTCACATCTTCACATACTCCATATAGAACGTTAGAAACTCCTAGGTACTCACATCAAACAATCCCTTCGGTTTTTTTTACGATTCTCAATTGACACAAATCAACTTCTTCAAACATACTCCCAGCGGAACCAAAAAACAAAACAACTTTATTTTCCCGGACACTGACCTTCCTCTCATGGGATCCTCACCGGTTCTCTAACCTTCAGGAAACACCGTCAAAATCAAGCCTCTCATTAAAACATAGACTTTTCCACTACTCTCTAAAATAACCTCACGCTCTCCATACCATTCCTTGATATTCTATGATGGGCATTGATGTACGGAACCACAATATAATGTTATATCAAAGCTTATTATCCAAATTTATATCAAATTATCAAAACTTCTATAATTGATTATGCTCCCTTCAGATTAAAATTACTTTCTGCTTTTTTTTCTAAAATGGCCGATGTTGTTCCGTTCAATTACTTAACTTTGTTAGCTGACTTTTCGTGCTATCTTTAACCTATCCCCTTTAAAAATACCTTCTTGAGGATCCTCATTATCTGCCCATGCTGATAAATCACTGATATATGTTTCCCCATAGAAAAATCCTAAATTAATTAACATCCATTCGCACATTGTCTGATTTTCAGTACTTTTAAAAGATACTTGTTTTAAATGCGGATTTGTCTGTAATAATTTCGTAATTTCCTTTCTCTCTCTTCGAGGTAAAGCTATGATTTAATCTTAATGGTGAATGTCTTTCCAGATACCGGTCTACTAAATTGGCTATCCATTACTTTTATTAGTTCATGCAATATTAGTAATCAAATACTTGAACCAAATCCCCAACTTGATCTTTATTACATTTTTGTTTGCCTATTTTGTCATTGGTGCCATGATTCAACATGCTCCTTTTGAGTAATTCACAAAGGACTAATTCTATACTTCTTTTTATGATGATTTACCACACCAAAGGCCCGGAACCTATTCCTTTTATGATGATACAACACATCAAAGGTCCGTAACCTATCTCTTTATAATGTATCCATACACTAAGGTATTCCTGCGCCCAATCTTTTTAATCCAATCTCTTTATAATGTCATTACACATTAAGGGAAGTCCTGCGCCCACTCTTGTTAAACCCACACTCCTTCTCCTCTGTTGTTTTCTACTCATTACTCTGAACAAACCCTGTTTAGAATCATAGCACCATGTCATTGTCTAATTTGATATTTCTCCTTACATCTGTTTACGTACTTGAATACCACTCATCTATTCCCCTCAAATAAATATTGAATTTTAAACGTTCGTTACAGCTCAGCTTTAACACAGATAAGCAGAATTTACCCTAATCAACAAATGAAAGTCTGCTTACCTGTTAGTTCGGCTGTAAACTGCATCCTGTTCGTTTAGACGCCAATCTGTTATGATGAGTTTCTCTGGTATCGAGGACTTCAGGATGTAAGAGAATAGTTAAACACTTAGATGGAGAGTTGGTTCATAGTTATTTAATATCACAGTACTGGATTCGCATGACAAGCGGTACGGGCGTAGCCTATTGTCTTCCGATTGACTTACATAGAAAACCTCTCAGTTTATATAATGCTTTCCGAGCTAATTCCATCCAACAGTTGCCAACCATTATTGAGTGTCACTCATCACCTACAATAGGATCCCCCTACATGGTATCGTGTTGCACCCTAGCCAGGATATTCCATCACATACTCCTTCTAAGATTAGCACAAGTGGCCCCCAAGCTATCTTGGCACGCAGACCTTCTGGCACCCACCAGTGACAGAAATAATTACATGGCGTGTCCTTATCCTCTCACCGCCATACAGCTCATGATCAAAGACATTAACAAATACTGTATAAAAAACGTTATATCATCTGTAGACCCTGCCACATACGTCTCGTTTCTGAGCCGTTGAATTGCGACTCCACTTGTCTCTAGACTGATTTGTCTGTTTAATTGCCTTGCAGAGTGAGTAGCTACACTGTTTGTATTCTGCCATATTCCCAGTCACCTTGCCATGGTTAAATGCAGTGGTTCGCGCTTTCAGTTTTGCACGAATGCTGCCATCTATCCATGGTTTCTGGTTAGGGTAGGTTTTAATAGTCACAGTGGGCACAACATCTCCTATACACTTCCTGATAAACTCTGTCACCGTTTCAGTATATTAATCAAAATTATTTTCGCAAGCTACATTTACATTTACATTTTTAGCTACCCGGAACATATCCCAGTCCGCGTGATCAAAACAATCTTGAAGCATGGATTCCGATTGGTCAGACCAGCGTTGAATAGTCCTTAGCATGAGTACTTCCTGTTTGAGTTTCTGCCTATAGGAAAGGAGGAGCAAAATGGAGTCGTGGTCAGATTTTCCGAAAGGAGGGCGGGGGAGGGCCTTATAACCATCCCGGAAGTTTGAAAAGTACAACAGTCGATATGTTGATAGACACAACGGCCTACCACCGTCGTATCATCAGCAAAGTTGATGATGGTGTTGGAGTCGTGCGTGGCCACACAGTCCTGGGTGAACAGGGAGTACAGGAGGGGACTAAGCACACACCCCTTTGGGGCCCCTGTGTTGACGGTCAGCGTGGCGGAGGTGATATTGCCTACCCTCACCACCTGGGGCCGGCCCATCAGGAAGTCCAGGATCCAGTTGCAGAGGGAGGTGTTCAGACCCAGAGTCCTAAGCTTGGTGATGAGCTTGGAGGGGACAATGGTGTTGAACGCTGAGCCGTAGTCAGTGAACAGCATTCTCACATAGGTACAGTATCTTATCTAGGTGGTTTAGGGCAGTGTGTTGAACAATTGAGATTGCGTCATCTATGGACCTATTGGGGTGGTTTGCAAATTGGAGTGGGTGTAGGGTGTCTGTGATGGTGGAGTTAATGTGTGCCATAACCAGCCTCTTAAAGCACTTCATGATTCCAGAAGTGAGTGC
Organism: Coregonus lavaretus; assembly: GCF_964263955.1. Taxonomy (NCBI): domain Eukaryota; kingdom Metazoa; phylum Chordata; class Actinopteri; order Salmoniformes; family Salmonidae; genus Coregonus; species Coregonus lavaretus. The sequence continues at coordinate 59,886 of NW_028161198.1, forward strand.
TACAGGGCAGTAGTCATTGTGGCATGAAGCCTTAGAGTTCTTGGGGACAGGAATGATGGTGGTCATCTTAAGACGTGGGGATTACAGACTGGGACAAGGAGAGGTTGAAAATTACTGTGAATATGCCTGCCAGCTGTTCTGCACATGCACTGAGAACGTGCCCTGGAATCTGTATCTGTATTCCCAGTCATGTGAAATCCATAGATTAGGGCCTAATTTATTTATTTCAAGGGACTGATTTCCTTATATGAACTGTAGCTCAGTCTAATCTTAGAAATTGTTGCATGTTGTGTTTATATTTTTGTTCAGTATAATTCTTAGGTAAATGGTGTGTGGTCAGCACTTTCTCAGGCCAAGGCCCAGCTGGGTGACTGGAGCAGGGGCCATCTCCCACGCTAGCTAGCTGAGATCTGGCCTGGCTGGCCATTGTTGTTGGGAACTTTGGGGAGCAAAAAGGAAGAGGGAAATGTGCTGAGCATAAGGCCAAATAACACTCTTATCTATACCACCTGAAGGCAGTGCCATAAGTGAGTAAAAGAGCTATAAAAACAATCATAATAAGTCCTGCCTTATTAGAGAAGTGGCTGTGCTGCAACAGTTTGGTAAAAAGAAGAACCTACTACAGTACACAAAGTGTATAATAAGGTGTTGGGATGTATAAACTGAACTCTACAACCACATTTATCTTGCTTTGAACTGCCACTGTGTTTCCCAGCTGTCAGCGGCCCACGGCCCATCATTCAAGACGCGACATGTCTGGCCCTGTCTAGGGCCTGGAGGCATTCCTCGACCCTTCCACCCCCCTACCCTCCCCTCATCCCCTGCTAAACCCTATGAGGGCATTGTCGGAGTTCCCGTATCAGATCCTACTAGGTCTCCCCCAGGAGGAGCATCACTGATAAAGGCCTTATCTACTCTGTGTAAACAGCCTCGGCCAGGCATTGTTTCACCATTCTATTATTGTAACATTTATTTGCTCTGAAGGATTGTTATTTTGTGTAACTGAGGGGGGAAGAGGAGGTGGTGGGGTGATTCGTAGGCCAGTTTGGCACAGCGTGAGTCAGCGTAATTGCTGCTACGGAGGAGGATTGGCGGAAGAAACCTGTGGCCTTCTTTTTTTCTTTCTTTTTTTATCTTCTGCAGTAGGTGCGATATGCCTGGCACCCCATAAATAACACACTTACAGAAATGTGAGATTGTTCAGATTGAGGGAGCAAGCAAGGGGGTTTCTGCCTGTGTTGTGTTCAAAAACAGCAGCCACTGTTGCTTCAGTGTGTTCCTCATCTCTGGTCCTGTGGCCCCTTGCACGTACACCATGGGCCTCAAGCCCTGCCAACCACTGCATACCTCACCTTACCTGCTGGTAAACAACGACCATAGTCCCAGGCATCCTGAAACATCCAAGCCCATCCCTTGCTTTGTACAGTGCAGTACAATGTCCCCAGTCAACCCCAGTCCTGAGATGGTAGCTAGCATCCCAATATCCCAGAGGAGTTCCTTCAAACAAAACAAATGATGCCATTTAGATGCCAGTTAATTTCTATTTTTGACATTCGAGTTGAGAGCTAAGTAAAAGTTTAATTTTAAATAAATAAAACATTTAATCACCACTGTATTTTTTAAATCATCACTGTATGACTAATAAATCACTGTGTGTTTTTATTTAATGAAAATAACTAAAAATATATATTTTTATAATTTATTTCCCTGAGCCTCCTTTTGCCACCTGAACAGATTGATATTAATAAGGGCATTATCCAAATTTTCACAATTTCTGAGTGTTATTCAGACCTCACAGTGTGGAAATATCATTACAAAAAATATATATATTTTCTATTTTTTAACTGCACTGCCCCTTTAAGCTCTACTGAGCCCCATAAGAATAAACCAATGTGGTAATACATGAAAAGCATCTCTATTTCTCAGTGGCCCAGTGTTAAACAGAAATATGATTCCATTCAAGATATTGTGAAAGAAACTTCACAATGTGAACATAAAGTGGAGATCACTTCCAATTCTTTACCTGGAAGAATATCTACTCTTTATGCCAAATTGTGGTAATAAAAGGCTTTTAGGGGCTTTTGAAATGTTCGACATCACCCTGTGTTCCTCCCGAAGCACTGAAGACTCCCTGTCTACTCTTTTGAAAACGGATCACTTAATGGCCGTTTAATCTCAACCCAAGCCCACTTCTTTGGTTGGAGGTGTTCTCACAAGAGGCTTGCCAAGTAGAACACTCCTTGGCTGTGTCTGTGATGCATCCTTAGACTAAATTATACTGAACAAAAATATAAACGCAACATGCAACAATTTCAACGATTTTACTGCGTTACAGTTCATATATGGAAATCAGTCAATAAAAATAAATAAATTAGGCCCTAATTTATGGATTTCAAATGACTGGGCAGGGGCGCAGCCATGGGTGGACCTGGGAGGGTATAGGCCCACCCACTTGGGAGCCATGCCCACCCACTGGGGAGCCAGGCCCAGCCAATAACAATGATATTTTTCCCCACAAAAGGGCTTCATTACAGAGAAATACTCTTCAGTATTGGGTGGCTGTCAGGGTGGCTGGTCTCAGACGATCCCGCAGGTGAAAAAGCCGGATGTGGAGATCCTGGGCTGGCATGGTTACAGGTGGTCTGTGGTTGTGAGGCCGGTTGGACGTACTGCCAAATTCTCTAAAACGATGTTGGAGGCGGCTAATGGTAGAGAAATTAACATTAAATTCTCTGGCAACAGCTCTGGTGGACATTCCTGCAGTCAGCATGTCAATTGCACGCTCCCACAAAACTTGAGACATCTGTAGCATTGTGTTTTGTGACAAAACTGCACATTTTAGAGTGGCCTTTTATTGTCCCCAGCACAAGGTGCACCTGTGTAATGATCATGCTGTTTAATCAGCTTCTTGATATGCCACACCTGTCAGGTGAATGGATTATCTTGGCAAAGGATAAATGCTCACTAACAGGGATGTAAACAAATTTGTGCACAAAATTTGAGAGAAATAAGCTTTTTGTGTGTATGGAACATCTCTGGGATCTTTTATTTCAGCTCATGAAACATGACCCACACTTTACATGTTGCGTGTATATTTTTGTTCAGTATAAATAGTAAACTTCTCTCTCAAGAGTTCAATGGTATAAGGGATTACGCCTCATGTGTTAACATTTGGGGATGTCCACTGTGCTAAAGGTTAAAAGAGAAATAATATATTGCAGCTGACAAAGTTATTAAGATCTTAATTCTGGTTCTTGGAAACCCAGTATATTTTTTTAAGCTTTAGCAGTATTCCAATAATTGCCATGTAATGTATACTATAAAACCATTATCATCCTTTTGGTGTTGGGCTTACAGTGCCTCAGAGCAAAGACAAAGTTCAGGATGGGGAGAATATAAACTATGATATGCTTGGGAACCTCCCTTCCTTTTCTATCATTTTTAATTTAGCCAATTAAATCTCCAGTAAAGATGTAACTAGGCCCCGGTTCCCAGCTCTCTCTCTCTCTCCAGTTTCCAGATCTCATCTATGTAGATGCTGTCTGGACTTGACATGCGTAATTGCCAGTGTTGGGGAATAGTGAACTATATGTAGTTCAACTAGTAATTAATCTGGGGTGACAGGTAGCCTAGCAAAAATATGTTGCTGGTTCAAGTCGACTAGGTGAATAATCTGTCGATGTGCTCTTGAGCAAGGCACTTAACCCTAATTGCTCCTGTAAGTTGCTATGGATAAAAGTGTCTACTAAAATGTAAACTACATTTGGTGGTAGTTGAACTAAATTAAAATGTTGTTTTCAGTAGTTAATTACTTGTTTGCCATGTAGCGGTGTAGCTAACTACTGGAACTACACTACTCGTTTTACAAAAAGAGAAGAAAATAGGCTATATTTTTCTTTATTTTTCGGTATCAGTCCTGCCTAATTCTCATTTGAAACATTGTTTTTGTGTTTAATAGGCTAAATTACACATTCTGTTAACACCTGACCCCAGAGTTGTCTGTTCTTGCAATTTGTAGTCTATGACATTTTAGATATGATAATTTTTCCCGAAGTAGCTTCCCACTGGGCACACACTGGTTGAATCAACGTTGTTTCCACGTCATTTCAATTACATTCTAGTGTTAAGTAACTGTTATACTGAACAAAAATATAAACGCAACAAAAAGAGTAGGGGTGTGGATCAGAAAATCAGTCAGTATCTGGTGTGACCACCATTTGTGTCATGCAGCGCAACACATCTCCTTCGCATAGAGTTGATCAGGCTGTTGATTGTGGCCTGTGGAATGTTGTCCCACTCCTCTTCAATGGCTGTGCGAAGTTGCTGGATATTGGCGGGAACTGGAACACAGTCGTACACGTCGATCCAGAGCATCCCAAACATGCTCAATGGGTGTCATGTCTAGTGAGTATGCAGGCCTGGGACAATTTCAGCTTCCAGGAATTGTAACATGGGGCCGTGCATTATCATGCTGAAACATGAGGTAATGGCGGCGGATGAATGGCACGACAATGGGCCTCAGGATCTCATCACGGTATCTCTGTGCGTTCAAATTGCCATCGATAAAATGCCATTGTGTTCGTTGTCCGTAGCTTATGCCTGCCCATACCATAACCGTACCGCCACCATGGGGCACTCTGTTCACAACGTTGATATCAGCAAACCGCTCGCCCATATGACGCCATACATGTGGTCTACAGTTATGAGGCCGGTTGGACTTTCTGCCAAATTCTCTAAAACGACGTTGGAGGCGGCTTATTGTAAAAAAATAAACATTACATTCTCTGGCAACAGATCTGGTGGACATTCCTGCAGTCAGCATGCCAATTCCACGCTCCCTCAAAGAGAGAAATACGTTTTCTTGAAAATTTCTGGGATCTTTTATTTCAGCTCATGAAACATGGGACCAACACTTTACATGTTGCATTTATATTTTTGTTCAGTGTAGTTTGGTAAACTATGATTTCAGAGTAGCTTCCCCAACACTGGTAATTGCTGTCATTTAAACATTGGACGGTAGGCTCCTGAACCCAAATGTCCTCCACCTTACTTCTTGTATTATGTTAATGGTCTCAGCTCCATTGTATTCACAGGCATGGAGAGTGATATCAGAGTTACATGTATGAGTCCAGTGGTGTTTCATTCATCTGATAAAGACAAGCAGGGACTAAGCATAGAGCAAGTAACAATGCAGTGCTGGGGGTCAGGGTCAGGGAAGATGGCTGGAGAGGTATGGGCTATTTCCTTTAGACAGACATATTCATGACTCTCTGCTCTTAAGTTACAGGACTGCTTAAATTATTTCCAATTGGCTTCAGAACAAAATAATGAGAAATCTGCGAGAGAGTGAGCTAGACGGAATGTTCATTAAATCGTTATTTTTTAGTGGACGAAACAGTGATATGGGGAAATGATCGACAGGTAGTTTGGGAATTGAAAAATGGTCCAAAGCTCCTGTCTGTTATCAGTAGGAGACTCCTGCTCAGACTCCTGCTCAGACTGTTAACCAATGTCTCATACCAAACAAAATGATTTTCAATTTTTTTTAAACTGTTTGATATTTGCCAGGTCGCATTGCAATTTATTACTAATCCAAGCTGTCATAAATAGATTTTTCTTCCCATTATAAAATCTTAAATGAGTTTTAAGAAGTTGTGTAAGTGAATGATGTGAATTCATACCTATGTCTCTCTATGTTCCTTCTGTTCCCAGACATTGACGAGTGTTCTTTTGACCGGGCGTGTGACCATTCCTGTGTCAACTCCCCCGGCAGCTTCCAGTGCTTCTGTCATAAAGGCTATGTTCTCTACGGTCTGGCACATTGTGGCGGTAAGGTGACACTTATCCCCCCTCTCCAGGTCTCTGTACACCATTACTCACCCAGTCCACCACACTTTCTCTAGACTTGCCTGCTAAGTTATCCCTTGTAACTTGAATATTAATTAGCATTTTGTGTAGTCTGTTTGTATGGCTCCCTAGCCCATATTGCTCACCAGACCAGTCAGTCTAATGCTAGCAATCCCAAGTTGGAGGAAGACTGATTTAGCCTTGATTTAGTGACATGAGTAGTACACAGTAGCACACATGACTCCACCTGTTGCACTAAAACAAACAATTATTATAAGAGGTATGTGCTTGATGCTGTGGTAAAGTTGAGGTAAAGTTGATCTATTCCAGTGTGGTAGAGGAGGCAGTCTCGTGTTCCAGGCGGCTGTTGTGTGCCAGATCTGCAGTGCAGAGAGAGAGAGGGACCCGTTTGAGCACATCAGGCTGTTTCAGCTGCCCTTTGATGGTCTGTGTATCACGAGTCTGAATCTGATGCTGTCTCCAGAGACTTCTCAGAGGAGGGTCTCTCAGAGGAGGTGTAGGACATAGAGAGTGAGAGTGAGAGAGATAGAGATAGAGAGAGAGAGAGAGAGAGAGAGAGAGAGAGAGAGAGAGAGAGAGAGAGAGAGAGAGAGAGAGACAGAGAGACAGAGAGACAGAGAGAGGAGAAAGAGAGAGATGAGAGAGAGAGAGACAGAGAGAGAGACAGAGAGAGAGACAGAGAGAGAGAAAGAGAGCGGGGGAGAGAGTGAGAGAGAGAGGAGAGAGAAAAAGAGAGGGTGAGACAGTGAGAGAGAGACAGAGAGAGAGAGACAGAGAGAGAGAGACAGTGAGAGCGAGAGAGAGAGAGAGGAGAGAGAGACAGAGAGAGAGAGAGAAACAGAGAGAGAGGAGAGACAGTGAGAGAGAGAGAGCGAGAGAGACAGAGAGACAGAGAGAGAGGAGAGAGAGAGATAGAGAGAGAGAGACAGTGAGAGAGAGAGAGAGAGAGAGAGAGAGAGAGAGAGAGAGAGAGAGAGAGAAAGAGAAAGAGAGAGACAAAGAGAGGGAGAGAGACAGAGAGAGAGAGACAGTGAGAGAGAGGGAGAGGGAGAGAGAGAGAGAGACAGAGATACAGCGAGAGGAGAGAGAGAGCGAGACAGAGAGAGAGAGAGAGAGAGAGAGAGAGAGAGAGAGAGAGAGCGAGAGACAAAGAGAGAGAGAGAGACAGAGAGACAGACTATGTACACGCACAAAACAAATAGCTTTGCAATTATTTATTCTCCATTCTTGTTCATTTTGACAGGTCTACCAATGCGGGAATGTTATGATAGCATATTTCCAGGAATGAATGAGAGGGCAGAATAGTTGCCTGGCGTAAGAGCTGTGTGTGCATCTGTGTGCCATTCTAGAGAAGTCCTGCTGGTGATGAATGTCTCTCCCCTCCCTCTTCTAGTCTATACTGTCGGAACTGTTAGATAACCCTGAGATTTATGTTGCTTTCCCTGCACCTCCTCTTCCACAGCAGTAACCAAGGTTGTGTTATTCCCCGCTGTAGCTTATCAGTTGAAATATAGCTGCCAAACACTCCAGAGACTGCTGCTCAGTGCTTAACAATGGGCTCACCCTAAACAACCCCTATTAGGTCAGTGACCTGCTGCCAAGGAAAGTGTGGAGGCCTGTCATCACTGGCTTCCGCTGACATCTGAGAGACTACCCTGACTGAGACATTAGGAAAACCACATGGTAGAGTTACACTGTGGCGTTAAAGTGAGAGAGGCATGATATGAGGTATAGAGTAGATGTTACTGTCTGATTATTCCATCTGAATGAATCAATATGTTGTTTATATAAAACCAAGTTGATATTTGATCATTAGAATACAACTTATATATGTGTTCTATTTGACTTGGTTACAATCACTTGATTATTGAGTAGACTTAAGAAGACAACGTACCCCGTTCTAGCCAACAGCCCTAGATCTATGCTCTACAGACATGGTGCCCTCTGTTTACTGTTGACTTTCACAGTCAAACTGTGATTAGCCTATTCTACAGCCTCTCAGTCTCACCGGAGTCTGGGGCAGAAGAATGTGTGTCTGCGTGCCGGGGAGATGACAGGTATTGATGCCTATTGAAGAAAGCAAGTGCCGGCGGGTAAGCTAGCTCATTTTCATGTTTCTTTTTGTTCCCCCTGGAGTTGGAGTAATGCCTTTGACACTAGCGGATGATAGCAGCCACAGACAATAATGATGCATGAGGTCAGCATTCATGTCAAGTTGAAAGTATTTTTCTTCTCTCTCTTTGACTCTCCCTTCTTATGATCCCATCCCACATTGGCCTCTGGGATAAATGAGTTGATTTCCTGTGTGCAAACAAAAACAAAAACAGACAGAGCTAGCTCTAGAGAGGGGTTGACAAAGTTTTACTCAAAGTCTTTTCACATTTCAAACTTGAGAAGAAAAATAGAAAAACACTTGGTTGGCAGTCAATCCCTTTTCTCCTCTCTCTCTCAATTTCAATTCAATTCAATTCAATTCAATTTAAGGGCACTATTGGCATGGGAAACATATGTTAACATTACCAAAGCAAGTGAAGTAGATAATAAACAAAAGTGAAATAAACAATAAATATTAACAGTAAACATTACACTCAGAAGTTCCAAAAGAATAAAGACATTTCAAATGTCATATTATGTATATATACAGTGGGGAAAAAAAGTATTTAGTCAGCCACCAATTGTGCAAGTTCTCCCACTTAAAAAGATGAGAAAGGCCTGTAATTTTCATCATAGGTACACGTCAACTATGACAGACAAATTGAGAAAAAAAAATCCAGAAAATCACATTGTAGGATTTTTAATGAATTTATTTGCAAATTATGGTGGAAAATAAGTATTTGGTCACCTACAAACAAGCAAGATTTCTGGCTCTCACAGACCTGTAACTTCTTCTTTAAGAGGCTCCTCTGTCCTCCACTCGTTACCTATATTAATGGCACCTGCTTGAACTTGTTATCAGTATAAAAGACACCTGTCCACAACCTCAAACAGTCACACTCCAAACTCCACTATGGCCAAGACCAAAGAGCTGTCAAAGGACACCAGAAACAAAATTGTAGACCTGCACCAGGCTGGGAAGACTGAATCTGCAATAGATAAGCAGCTTGGTTTGAAGAAATCAACTGTGGGAGCAATTATTAGGAAATGGAAGACATACAAGACCACTGATAATCTCCCTCGATCTGGGGCTCCACACAAGATCTCACCCCGTGGGGTCAAAATGATCACAAGAACGGTGAGCAAAAATCCCAGAACCACACGGGGGGACCTAGTGAATGACCTGCAGAGAGCTGGGACCAAAGTAACAAAGCCTACCATCAGTAACACACTACGTCGCCAGGGACTCAAATCCTGCAGTGCCAGATGTGTCCCCCTGCTTAAGCCAGTACATGTCCAGGCCTGTCTGAAGTTTGCTAGAGTGCATTTGGATGATCCAGAAGAGGATTGGGAGAATGTCATATGGTCAGATGAAACCAAAATATAACTTTTTGGTAAAAACTGTTTTTCTGCAAAGGGACCAGGACGACTGATCTGTGTAAAGGAAAGAATGAATGGGGCCATGTATCGTGAGATTTTGAGTGAAAACCTCCTTCCATCAGCAAGGGCATTGAAGATGAAATGTGGCTGGGTCTTTCAGCATGACAATGATCCCAAACACACCGCCTGGGCAACGAAGGAGTGGCTTCGTAAGAAGCATTTCAAGGTCCTGGAGTGGCCTAGCCAGTCTCCAGATCTCAACCCCATAGAAAATCTTTGGAGGGAGTTGAAAGTCTGTGTTGCCCAGCGACAGCCCCAAAACATCACTGCTCTAGAGGAGATCTGCATGGAGGAATGGGCCAAAATACCAGCAACAGTGTGTGAAAACCTTGTGAAGACTTACAGAAAACGTTTGACCTGTGTCATTGCCAACAAAGGGTATATAACAAAGTATTGAGAAACTTTTGTTATTGACCAAATACTTATTTTCCACCATAATTTGCAAATCAATTCATTAAAAATCCTACAATGTGATTTTCTGGATTTTTTTTTCTCATTTTGTCTGTCATAGTTGACGTGTACCTATGATGAAAATTACAGGCCTCTTTCATCCTTTTAAGTGGGAGAACTTGCACAATTGGTGGCTGACTAAATACTTTTTTTCCCCACTGTACAGTGTTGTCACAATGTGCAAATAGTTAAAGTACAAATGGGAAAATAAATAAACATAAATATGGGTTGTATTTACAATGGTGTTTGTTCTTCACCGGTTGCCCTTTTCTTGTGGCAACAGATCACAAATCTTGCTGCTGTGGTGGCACACTGTGGTATTTCACCCAGTAGATAAGGGAGTTTATCAAAATTGGGTTTGTTTTCAAATTCTTTGTGGATCTGTGTAATCTGAGGGAAATGTGTGTCTCTAATATGGTCATACATTTGGCAGGAGGTTAGGAAGTGCAGCTCAGTTTCCACCTCATTTTGTGGGCAGTGTGTACGTAGCCTGTCTTCTCTTGAGAGCCAGGTCTGCCTACGGCAGCCTTTCTCAATAGCAAGGCTATGCTCACTGAGTCTGTGCTTTCCTTAAGTTTGGGTCAGTCACAGTGGTCAGGTATTCTGCCACTGTGTACTCTCTGTTTAGGGCCAAATAGCATTCTAGTTTGCTCTGTTTTTTTGTTAATTCTTTCCAATGTGTCAAGTAATTCTCTTTTTGTTTTCTCATGATTTGGTTGGGTCTAATTGTGTTGTTGTCCTGGGGCTCTGTGGGGTCTGTTTGTGTTTGTGAACAGAGCCCCAGGACCAGCTTGCTTAGGGGACTCTTCTCCAAGTTCATCTCTCTGTAAGTGATGGCTTTGTTATGGAAGGTTTGGGAATCGCTTCCTTTTATGTGGTTATAGAATTTAACAGCTCTTTTCAGGATTTTGATAATTAGCGGGTATCGGTCTAATTCTGTTCTGCATGCATTATTTGGTGTTTTTCGTTGTACACAGAGGATATTTTTGCAGAATTCTGCATGCAGAGTCTCAATTTGGTGTTTGTCCCATTTTGTGAATTCTTGGTTGGTGAGCGGACCACAGACCTCATAACCATAAAGGGCCATTTTTTAAGTATTTTTAGCCAGATCCTAATTGGTATGTCAAATTTGTTGTTCCTTTTGATGGCATAGAAGGCCCTTCTTGCCTTGTCTCTCAGATCGTTCACAGCTTTGTGGAAGTTACCTGTGGCGCTGATGTTTAGGCCGAGGTATGTATAATTTTTGTGTGCTCTAGGGCAATGGTGTCTAGATGGAATTTGTATTTGTGGTCCTGGCAACTGCACCTTTTTTGGAACACCATTATTTTTGTCTTACTGAGATTTACTGTCAGGGCCAAGGTCTGGCAGAATCTGTGCAGAATATCTAGGTGCTGCTATAGGCCCTCCTTGGTTGGTGACAGAAGCACCAGATCATCAGCAAACATTAGACATTTTACTTCAGATTCTAGTAGGGTGAGGCCGGGTGGGTGCTGCAGACTGTTCTAATGCCCTCGCCAATTCGTTGATATATATGTTGAAGAGGGTGGGGCTTAAACTGCATCCCTGTCTCACCCCACGGCCCTGTGGAAAGAAATGTGTGTGTTTTTTGCCAATTCTATCCACACACTTGTTGTTTGTGTACATGGATTTTATAATGTCGTATGTTTTTCCTCCAACGCCACTTTCCATCAATTTGTATAGTAGACCCTCATGCCAAATTGAGTCAAAAGCTTTTTTGAAATCAACAAAGCATGAGAAGAATTTGCCTTTGTTTTGGTTTGTTTGTCAATTAGGGTGTGCAGGGTGAATACGTGGTCTGTCGTACGGTAATTTGGTAAAAAGCCAATTTGACATTTGCTCAGTACATTGTTTTCACTGAGGAAATGAACTAGTCTGCTGTTAATGATAATGCAGAGGATTTTCCCAAGGTTGCTGTTGACGCATATCCCACGGTAGTTATTGGAGTCAAATTTGTCTCCACTTTTGTGGATTGGCGTGATCAGTCCTTGGTTCCAAATATTGGGGAAGATGCCAGAGCTGAGGATGATGTTAAAGAGTTTAGTATAGCCAATTGGAATTTGTGGTCTGTATATTTTATCATTTCATTGAGGGTACCATCAACACCACAGGCCTTTTTGGGTTGGAGGGTTTGTATTTCGTCCTGTAGTTCATTCAATGTAATTGGAGAATCCAGTGGGTTCTGGTAGTCTTTAATAGTTGACTTGAAGATTTGCATTTGATCATGTATATCTCTTTGCTGTTTGTTCTTTGTTATAGGGCCAAAAAGACTGGAGAAGTGGTTTCTCCGTTTTGGATAGATAGCTCTTCGTGTTGTTGTTTGTTTAGTGTTTTCCAATTTTCCCAGAAGTGGTTAGAGTCTAGGGATTCTTCAATTACATTGAGCTGATTTCTGACATGCTGTTCCTTCTTTTTCCATAGTGTATTTCTGTATTGTTTTAGTGATTCACCATAGAGAAGGCGTAGGCTCAGGTTTTCTGGGTCTCTATGTTTTTGGTTGGATAGTTTTCTCAATTTCTTTCTTAGATTTTTGCATTCTTCATCAAACCATTTGTCATTGTTGTTACTTTTCTTCTGTTTTCTGTTAGAGATTTTTAGATTTGATAGGGAAGCTGAGAGGTCAAATATACTGTTTAGGTTTTCTACTGGCAAGTTTACACCTTCACTATTACAGTGGAACGTTTTGTCCAGGAAGTTGTCTAAAAGGGATTGAATTTGTTGTAGCCTAATTGTTTTTTGGTAGGTTTCGACACTACTTTCCTTCCATCTATAGCATTTCTTAATATTATTCAATTCCTTTGGCTTTGATGCCTCATGATTGAGTATTGCTCTGTTCAAGTAGACTGTGATTTTGCTGTGGTGTGATAGGGGTGTCAGTGGGCTGACTGTGATTTTGCTGTGGTGTGATAGGGGTGTCAGTGGGCTGACTGTGATTTTGCTGTGGTGTGATAGGGGTGTCAGTAGGCTGACTGTGATTTTGCTGTGGTGTGATAGGGGTGTCAGTGGGCTGACTGTGATTTTGCTGTGGTGTGATAGGGGTGTCAGTGGGCTGACTGTGATTTTTCTGTGGTGTGATAGGGGTGTCAGTGGACTGACTGTGATTTTGCTGTGGTGTGATAGGGGTGTCAGTGGGCTGACTGTGATTTTGCTGTGGTGTGATAGGGGTGTCAGTGGGCTGACTGTGATGTTGCTGTGGTGTGATAGGGCTGTCAGTGGGCTGACTGTGATTTTGCTGTGGTGTGATAGGGCTGTCAGTGGGCTGACTGTGATTTTTCTGTGGTGTGATAGGGGTGTCAGTGGACTGACTGTGATTTTGCTGTGGTGTGATAGGGGTGTCAGTGGGCTGACTGTGATTTTGCTGTGGTGTGATAGGGGTGTCAGTGGGCTGACTGTGATTTTGCTGTGGTGTGATAGGGGTGTCAGTGGGCTGACTGTGATTTTGCTGTGGTGTGAAAGGGATGTCAGTGGGCTGACTGTGATTTTGCTGTGGTGTGATAGGGGTGTCAGTGGGCTGACTGTGATTTTGCTGTGGTGTGATAGGGGTGTCAGTGGGCTGACTGTGAATGCTCTGAGAGACTGCAGGGGTTGTGACCCGTTTTTGTTGGTTATGTTGTCATAGTTGTGCCTAGGGGGGCATATGGGGGAGGGAATGCTGTGACCTCCAGGTAGGTGTTTGTCCCCCTGTGTGCTGAGGGTGTCAGGTTCTTGTCCAGTTATGGCATTTAGGTCGCCACAGACTAGTACATGTCCCTGGGTCTGGAAATGATTGATTTCCCCCTCCAGGATGGAGAAGCTGTCTTCATTAAAGTATGGGGATTCTAGTGGGGGGATATAGGTAGCACACAGGAGGGCATTTTTCTCTGTTGAGGTCATTTCCTTTAAAATTTCTAGCCAAATGTAAAATGTTCCTGTTTTGATTAATTTAATTGTGAGTTAGGTCTGCTCTATACCAAATTTGCATACCCCCTGAGTCCCTTCCCTGTTTCACACCTGGTAGTTTGGTGGATGGGACCTCTCTCTCTCTCTCTCTCTCTCTCTTGCTCTCTCTCTCTCTCACTCTCTCTATTTCTCTCTCTCTCTCTCTCTCTCTCTCTCTCTCTCTCTCTCTCTCTCTCTCTCTCTCAAGGTGAAGGTCAGACTTCTTCAGACAAGCAGTTTGACAGACAGATGCATCTCCTTTGCTTTGTGGCAACACAATCCTAGCCAAACACTCTTGATGAAGTCATCATCTCCATCGTGGGAGAGAGCAGTGGAGGCTCGCAGACTGTTTTTATTCACGCTGAATAATCAAGCTAATCAATATTCTATCAGCAGGCCACATCATCAAACACTGTCATTATCTGTGTTTCTCTCCTGGTGACTCTGTCACTAAGCCTGGCTGGGCACAGCCCCGAGCCACACCGCCTTGCCTTGTCCTCCTCATCCTCAGCCCCGAGCCACACCGCCTTGCCTTGTCCTCCTCATCCTCAGCCCCGAGCCACACCGCCTTGCCTTGTCCTCCTCATCCTTGTCCCCCTCATCACACAAATTAAGTCATTTTCTGTCTGTTCCTAGGCAATATCCATCTGGTTCCTGTATTGTTTGAGTGGTTTTGGTTTATGTGTGTGAAAAAGTGATTATCATTTACTCCTCTCTGGCTCTGTAAAGTCCCTCCAAGTGTTCTTCTTCCCAAAGAGAGAGAACTTTGGGGGGAAGAGAAGTTCCGACCAAAGTGATATCACGTCCTGGATTAGACTTCAAATGAGAAATCAGCCCAGTTTACCAAAACACACATTAATCTTTTGTAGAAGTGATCACTGACAGTAGAACTGACCTCACATAAACTCTGTTCATTTGCAGCTGTCAGAAACTCTGTTCATGTGCAGCTGTCAGAAACTCTGTTCATGTGCAGCTGTCAGAAACTCTGTTCATGTGCAGCTGTCAGAAACTCTGTTCATGTGCAGCTGTCAGAAACTCTGTTCATGTGCAGCTGTCAGAAACTCTGTTCATGTGCAGCTGTCAGAACACATTCTCTTTTGTTTCTTTCGATTACTCTCTCATCTTTCATGTTTGATCAGTTATATTGATGCTATTTCTTCTCATGCAACCAGGTTTACTGAGTGAGTGAGTGAGTGAGTGAGTGAGTGAGTGAGTGAGTGAGTGAGTGAGTGAGTGAGTGGGTGAGTGGGTGAGTGGGTGAGTGAGTGAGTGAATGAGTGAGTGAGTCAGTGAGTGAGTCAGTGAGTGAATCAGTGAGTGGTCATAACTGTCCGTTGTCCTCTGCAGATATTGATGAGTGCAGTATAAACCGCGGTGGCTGTAAATATGGCTGTGTCAACACTCAGGGCAGCTATGAGTGTACTTGTCCACCTGGATACAAGCTACACTGGAATAGGAAGGACTGCATTGGTATGTAACAACACCACCACCCGGTGGTCAGAACATAGAAACACACATTATGGTTTGGTTCCAAAGTAATTGAAAGGATGGTGTAATTGAGGAGTAGTGTATGATTGTGATGTTGTTTTTGTGTTCATCCAGAGCTGATGAAATGTCTGCCTGGCCTAGCTCCAAAGACCACTCTGACCTGCAGTAAAACAGGCAAGAAAGAGAGCTGCTCCCTCACCTGCTCCTCCAAGGCTCACTATCTGGCAGGTAGAGACATCCATTTTACATTTACATTTTAGTCATTTAGCAGACACTCTTATCCAGAGCGACTTACAGTTAGTGAGTGCATACATTTTCATACTGGCCCCCCATGGGAAACGAACCCACAACCCTGGCGTTGCAAGCGCCATGCTCTACCAACTAAGCTACAGGGGACTACGTCCATATAAAATATCAGCGTTAATACACATTCTTACAGTTTTTATCTCAGACATTGTGTGCTATTGATTTAAATGACTTCTGACTGAAGCTGTAACTATGTTTGATCATTTGCAGAATCTGACAGCAGCTATACAATGAGCTGTGGCATCCCCATCCTGCGAGGCAAAACCCCAGCCAGACTGAACACAAGCAGCACTCCGAGCTGCATAGGTACAGTGTCCCACAGAAACATTCTTAGGACTTAGGTAGAAGGTTGCAGATGTAGCTAGGGTTAGGGTTTGGGTTAGGGTAAGGGTTGCGGCTGGAGCTAGGGTTAGGGTAAGGGTTTGGGTTAGGGTAAGGGTTGCGGCTGGAGCTAGGGTTAGGGTTTGGGTTATGGTCAGAATCAATGGGTTTGTATATTGTTCCTATCTGTGCCACTGCATATATGCAACTGTTGTGGACTGAATGGTTCTGTTGTAGTGTGATCCTTCTCTACACCCATCCACCTACACTGCTCTGTTTGCCTGTAGAAACAGGGGCCCCTCCAGTGAAGCAGACCGCCTCTTTCAAGATCAAAGATGCCAAGTGCCACCTGCACCCCAAGCTGACAGGCCGGGCTGAGGACAGGGGCCGAGCGCTGGGGCCAGGTGAGGGGCCACATCTGGCCTACATTCCAGACCTTGGTAATGATGGCCTTACAAAAAAACTGACAATTCAACTACAG
>NW_028161197.1:0-26525 GCF_964263955.1 Coregonus lavaretus
CTGTACGGAAGGTGAATAGCCATCCTTCAGCCATTATTCAAGTTGTATGCCTTTCTACCTGTGAATTGTGGATGTTTGAGATGTTTAGGGAGCTGAATGATTATCTCTATTGCTTTAAAGTTTAGTTACGCCATGAATACATCCCTTCCTTCCTCCATATCTCTTTCTCTCTGTCTCTCTCTGTCTCTCTCTGTCTCTCTCTGTCTCTCTCTGTCTCTCTCTGTCTCTCTCTCTCTCTCTCTCTCTCTCTCTCTCTCTCTCTCTCTCTCTCTCTCTCTCTCTCTCTCTCTCTGTCTCTCTCTCTTTTTTCTAATGGTCTCCCTCGTCTCTCTTTCTCTCTCTCCCTCTCTCTCTTTCTCTAATGGTCTCCCCCCCCCTCTCTCTCTCTCTTTCTCTCCCTCTCTCTCCCTCCTCCTAGATGAACAGGAGACATCTGGTTCTATCATCTATACGGTAGAGCTGAAGAGATATGGAGGCCCGCTGGGCATCACCATCTCAGGCACAGAGGAGCCCTTTGACCCCATCGTCATCTCTGGCCTCACCAAGCGGGGCCTGGCTGAAAGGTGAGATAGGGGATCCTGGACCCTGGCTGCCCTGGCCTGTGGCTTTTCCCACAAAGGGCCCCTGACTGTGGGGTTAGAACTGACTCCTTCCCCTCACCACACCAAGGCTATGGCCTTGTCCAGCTAGGAGAGAGCGAACATCTCTGGAGAGACCCAAAATAGTTGAGCAGCGACGCTCCCCATCCAACCTGACAGAGCTTGAGAGGATCTGCCGAGAAGAATGGGAGAAACTCCCCAAATACAGGTGTGCCAAGCGTGTAGCGTCATACCCAAGAAGACTAGAGGCTGTAATCACTGCCAAAGGTGCTTCAAAAAGTACTGAGTAAAGGAACAAATTATTTAATCCATTTTAGAATAAGGCGGTAACATAACAAAATGTGGAAAAGGGGGAAGGGGTCTGAATACTTTCCGAATGCACTGTATGTGTATAATTATAAGGGGCACTTCATGTTTTCTGGATAATATTACAATTTACAGAGTGGGTGAGCTCCATTCCTGACAGTCTGATCAGATTTAATAGCAGCCTCAGAGGCTGATAAGTCAAGATGCTTCCTTGGTGACCGGTTCATGGGTAAAGCTCCTTGTAGGCAGGTTAGCGTTCTGTTCCTTATAGGCTGATGCATATGATCCAGAGCTACATTGCCTTCAGTAAGTATTCACGACCCCTGACCTTTTCCACATTTTGTTGTGTTACCAAAAAAATTAAAATACATTTGATGTAAATGTCATTTTTTGTTAACGATCTACACAAAATACACCGTAATGTCAAATTTGAAGAAAAATTCTAACATTACATTTTTTTTTTACAAATAATGAAAAATATATATATCTTGATTAGATAAGTATTCAACCCCCTGAGTAAATACATGTTAGAATCACCTTTGGCAGCGATTACAGCTGTGAGTCTTTCTGGGTAAGTCTCTAAGAGCTTTCCACACCTGGATTGTACAATATTTGCACATTATTCTTTCAAAAATTCTTCAAGCTCTGTCAAGTTGGTTGTTGATCATTGCTAGAACGCCATTTTCAAGTGTTGACATAGATTTTCAAGCCGATTTAAGTCAAAACTGTAACATTCAATGTTATCTCGGTAAGCAACTCCAGTGTATATTTGGTCTTGTGTTTTAGGTTATTGTCCTGCTGAAAGGTGAATTTGTCTCCCAGTGTCTGTTGGAAAGCAGACTGAACCAGGTTTTCCTCTAGGATTTTGCCTGTGCTTAGGTCTATTCCGTTTATTTTTATCCTAAAAAACTCCCTAGTCCTTGCCGATGACAAGCATACCCATAACATGATGCAGCCACCACCATGCTTGAAAATAGGAAGAGCGGTACAGAGTGATGTGTTGTGTTGGATTTGCCCCAAACATAACACTTTGTATTAAGGACATGAAGTTAATTTCTTTGCCACATTTTTTGCTGTTTTAATTTAGTGCCTTATTTCAATCTGTCAATTAGGTTAGTATTGTGGAGTAACTACAATGTTGTTGATCCATCCTCAGTTTTCTCCTATCACAGCCATTAAACTCTGTAACTGTTTTAAAGTCAAATCAAATCAAATTTTATTGGTCACATGCGCCGAATACAACAGGTGCAGACATTACAGTGAAATGCTTACTTACAGCCCTTAACCAACAGTGCATTTATTTTTAACAAAAAAAGTAAAAATAAAACAACAACAAAAAAAGTGTTGAGAAAAAAAAGAGCAGAAGTAAAATAAAAGAACAGTAGGTAGGCTATATATACAGGGGGGTACCGGTGCAGAGTCAATGTGCGGGGGCACCGGCTAGTTGAGGTAGTTGAAGTAATATGTACATGTGGGTAGAGTTAAAGTGACTATGCATAAATAATTAACAGAGTAGCAGCAGCGTAAAAAGGATGGGGTGGGGGGGCAGTGCAAATAGTCCGGGTAGCCATGATTAGCTGTTCAGGAGTCTTATGGCTTGGGGGTAGAAGCTGTTGAGAAGTCTTTTGGACCTAGACTTGGCACTCCGGTACCGCTTGCCGTGCGGTAGCAGAGAGAACAGTCTATGACTAGGGTGGCTGGAGTCTTTGACAATTTTGAGGGCCTTCCTCTGACACCGCCTGGTATAGAGGTCCTGGATGGCAGGAAGCTTGGCCCCAGTGATGTACTGGGCCGTACGCACTACTCTCTGTAGTGCCTTGCGGTCGGAGGCCAGGCAGTTGCCATACCAGGCGGTGATGCAACCAGTCAGGATGCTCTCGATGGTGCAGCTGTAGAATTTTTTGAGGATCTGAGGACCCATGCCAAATCTTTTCAGTCTCCTGAGGGGGAATAGTCTTTGTCGTGCCCTCTTCACGACTGTCTTGGTGTGTTTGGACCATGATAGTTCGTTGGTGATGTGGACACCAAGGAACTTGAAGCTCTCAACCTGTTCCACTACAGCCCCGTCGATGAGAATGGGGGCGTGCTCAGTCCTCTTTTTTTTCCTGTAGTCCACAATCATCTCCTTTGTCTTGGTCACGTTGAGGGAGAGGTTGTTGTCCTGGCACCACACGGCCAGGTCTCTGACCTCCTCCCTATAGGCTGTCTCATCGTTGTCGGTGATCAGGCCTACCACTGTTGTGTCGTCGGCAAACTTAATGATGGTGTTGGAGTCGTGCCTGGCCATGCAGTCATGGGTAAACAGAGAGTACAGGAGGGGACTGAGCATGCACCCCTGAGGGGCCCCCGTGTTGAGGATCAGTGTGGCAGATGTGTTGTTACCTACCCTTACCACCTGGGGGCGGCCCGTCAGGAAGTCCAGGATCCAGTTGCAGAGAGGGGTGTTTAGTCCCAGGATCCTTAGCTTAGTGATGAGCTTAGAGGGCACTATGGTGTTGAACGCTGAGCTGTAGTCAATGAATAGCATTCTCACGTATGTGTTCCTCTTGTCCAGGTGGGAAGTCACCGTTGGCCTCATGGTGAAATCCCTAAGTAGTTTCCTTTCTCTCCGGAAACTGAGTTAGGAAGGACGCCTGTATCTTTGTAGTGACTGGGTGTATTGATACACCATCCAAAGTGTAATTAATAACTTCACCATGCTCAAAGGGATATTCAATGTCTGCTTTTTTTCCTATACCCATCTACCAATAGGAGCCCTTCTTTGCGAGGCGTTGAAAAACCTCCCTGTTCTTTGTGGTTGAAATTCACTGCTCGACTGAGGGACCTTACAGATAATTGTATGTGTGGGGGTACAGAGATGAGGTAGTCATTCAACAATCATGTTAAACACTACATTTGAACACAGTCCATGCAACTTATGATGTGACTTGTTAAGCAAATCTGTACTCCTGAACTTATTTAGGCTTGCCATAACAAAGGGGTTGAATACTTATTGACTCAAGACATTTCAGCTTTTCATTTAAAACATAATTCCACTTTGACATTATTGGGTATTGTGTGTAGGCGCAGTGACAAAAAAATCTAAATTTATTCCATTTTAAATGTAGGCTGTAACACACCAAAATATGGAAAAAGTCAAGGGGTGTGAATACTTTCTGAAGGCACCGTATCAGTTATGCAAATTAAAAGCTGATTTATGGTCATTCCGGTATCTGCATTGGCCGTACAGCTTCTACTGCGATGCGGCCTGTCGGGGAGTCAGGGCATTCATACTACTGGCGCTTCGCAGAGCAGAGCTGTTGTAAAGGGAAGTTGTCAATGAAGTGAATTTGTGTTTATACAAGACGTACCGCCCGCACCTACCATAAACCAATCATGTCAACGCAGAACTATACGGAGCCGTCCACATTGTTAAAAAATGTGAGGCGCACAGCACTTATGAAAATCGAATTCAACAATGCCAATAATGTTTTCAATTCGACTTTTGCTTTCAAAAGCAGCTTAAACATAGAACATGTAAGAATGAACTATAGCCATTTAGTTATACCGTGCGGATATATAGTGAGTTATAGGGAAATAATGCGCGCTCTAGAATGCCCGTCAAGCCAATCAGAAACCGGGTGGTTCGAGCCCTGAATGCTAATTGGCTGAAAGCCATAGTATACCACGGGTATGGTAAAGAAAATGACTATTTACTGTTCTAATTACAGTACCAGTCAAAAGTTTGGACACAACTACTCATTCAAGGGTTTTTTATTATTTTTACTATTTTCTACATTGTAGAATAATAGTGAAGACATCAAAACTATGAAATAACACATATGGAATCATGTAGTAACCAAAAAAGTGTTAAATAAATTCTTCAAAGTAGCCACCCTTAGCCTTGATGACAGCTTTGCACACTCTTGGCATTTTCTCAACCAGCTTCATGAGGTAGTCACCTGGAATGCATTTCAATTAAGAGGTGTGCCTTGTTAAAAGTTAATTTGTGTTTGAGCCAATCAGTTGTGTTGTGACAAGGTAGGGGGGTATACAGAAGATAGCCCTATTTGGTAAAAGACCAAGTCCATATTATGGCAAGAACAGCTCAAATAAGCAAAGAGAAACGACAGTCCATCATTACTTTAAGACATGAAGGTTAGTCAATACGGAACATTACAAGTACTTTGAACGTTTCTTCAAGTGCAGTCGCAAAAACCATCAAGCGCTATGATGAAACTGGCTCTCATGAGGACTGCCACAGGAAAGGAAGACCCAGAGTCACCTCTGCTGCAGAGGATAAGTTCATTAGAGTTAACTGCACCCAAATAAATGCTTCACAGAGTTCAAGTTACAGATACATCTCAACATCAACTGTTCAGAGGAGACTGCATGAATCAGACCTTCATGGTCGAATTTCTGCAAAGAAACCACTACTAAAGGACACCAATAATAAGAAGAGACTTGCTTTGGCCAAGAAACACGAGCAATGGACATTAGACCGGTAGAAATCTGTCCTTTGGTCTGATGAGTCCAAATGTGAGATTTTTGGTTCAAACCGCCGGGTCTTTGTGAGAAGGATGACCTCCGGATGTATGGCTCCCACCGTGAGCATGGAGGAGGAGGTGTGATGGTGTGGGGGTGCTTTGCTGGTGACATTGTCGGTGATTTATTTAGAATTCAAGGCACACTTAACCAGCATGGCTCCCACAGCATTCTGCAGCAATATGCCATCCCATCTGGTTTGGGCTTAGTGGGACTATCATTTGTTTTTCAACAGGACAATGACCCAACACACCAGGCTGTGTAAAGGCTATTTGACCAAGAAGGAGAGTGATGGAGTGTTGCATCAGATGACCTGGCCTCCACAATCACCTGACCTCAACCCAATTGACATGGTTTGGGATGAGTTGGACCGCAGAGTGAAGGAAAAGCAGCCAACAAGTGCTCAGCATATTTGGGAACTCCTTCAAGACTGTTGGAAAAGCATTCCTCATGAAGCTGGTTGAGAGAATGCCAAGAGTGTGCAGAGCTGTCATCAAGGCAAAGGGTGGCTACTTTGAAGAATCTAAAATCTAAAATAAATGTTGATTTGTTTAACACTTTTTTGGTTACTACATGATTCCATATGTGTTATTTCATAGTTTTGATGTCTTCACTATTATTCTACAATGTAGAAAATAGTACAAATGAAGAAAAACCCTTGAGTGAGTAGGTGTGTCCCAACTTTTGACTGGTACTGTACATTGGTAACCAGTTTATAATAGCAATAAGGCACCTCCGGGGGGTTGTGGTATATGGCCAATATACCACGGCTAATGCCAGGCAGTCCACATAGCGTCATGCGTAAGAACAGCCATTAGCCGTGGTATATTGGCCATATACCACACCTCCTCGGGCCTTATTGCTTAACTAAACCCTGTGTCCTTGTTTTTTTGGTGGAGACTTTGGTTCAAATAGTATTTGAAATATATGTTTTAAAGCTTTGCTTGATTGAGTTTCTCTGGTGCAATGGAACTGATAGAATAGTCCCAAAAGTGCAAACCTCACCCATCTTGCGCTCCAGACAGGATCAATCAAACACTCAAAGTATTTGAAAGAAAACAAATACTTCTTAAACCCAGGTCAGTTTGGTAGGCATCAACAGAGTGGGGTACTATCGTATCTCCTGGTCAGAGAACACAATGCAGACAGAGGCTTACCATTGTTTCACCTCTGTTCTATGAAATCAAAATTTGACTTTTTAGTTAACTTAAAGGGGCAATATGCAGTTGCTAAATCCATTTTTGGACTGTTAAATTAATGATATATAGCCATTGATTCTTGAAGAATATAACTTATAAATGCCTTGTGAGCTTAGTTCAAATTTCGTGCCCCATCAGAACCCCAAATATAAGCTTGTTTTACTCCAATGTCTATAAAGAAAGTCAATGCAAACAAACACTATCACTTCAAAACATGTTTAAATCTATCATTTTGATCTCATGGATGGTCAGTCCTTGCATCCATTGCTCTGTCTATTTTAGAGTGGTTATATTTCTCAAGCCCCATCACTCGGATGTTTACATTGTTACTGCTGTTATATAAATAAATAACGTTTTTAAACTTGTTCTCTTTTAGTTAAAGGCTTGTACGTATGTAAATCATTTATTAAATGACATCGTTAGATATGTACTGTATGGTTGGTTGGGTTAAACAGGAATCATGGAAAATCTAAGTCAGCTTAAAATAAATAAATAAAATATCTTTCTCTCTCATCTGTCTCTTATGTTTATCTTAGAATGACCCGTCTTATTTCTTAGGCACTGGAATTATTTTATATTTTATATATATATTATAATTATCCATGGAATACTGTCATATTACTGTCATGTGGTGTAAAAAGGTGGTCATCTTTCTCTGTAGGACCGGAGCGATCCATGTGGGAGACCGTATTCTGGCCATCAACATGGTCAGTCTGAAGGGCAAGCCACTCAGCGAGGCCATCCACCTACTGCAGATGGCCGGGGAGACAGTCACACTCAAGATCAAGAAACAGGTCGACAGTAAGTGTTCAGAAAATCAGTCAATCAACTGTGCTTTTACAGTTACCTGGCCTAGACCCCCAAAGAGCAAGCAGGACGACTGTAGTAACCACATCATTGCTGATGAAACAGATGTATGTACTGTAGAATTGTCAATATGTTTTTCGGCCTTCCTTAGGTGTCAGTCTGCACCTACCCAAATCAGGTCTCCCTTTCCCAAGGGATATCAGGGGAGTCGCTAACCAAATATAGTATTTGTAAACATTGACATTTTTAGTCATAGTAGTCAAACTCCACCTCTCTGGCACTCCAGGCAGGCTAAAGCCAACGCCGAGATTTTTCAAATACTACTTTTTACATTTACATTTTAGTCATTTTAGCAGACGCTCTTATCCAGAGCGACTTTCAGTTAGTGAGTGCATACATTATTTTTTTATTTTTTCATACTAGCCCCCCGTGGGAATCGAACACACAACCCTGGCGTTGCAAACGCCATGCTCTACCAACTGAGCTACATCCCTGCCGGCCATTCCCTCCCCTACCCTGGACGAATTGTGCGCCACCCCATGGGTCTCCCGGTCGCGGCCGGCTACGACAGAGCCTGGATTCGAACCAGGATCTCTAGTGGCACAGCTAGCACTGCGATGCAGTGCCTTAGACCACTGCGCCACTCGGGAGGTGGTACAGTTGGGGCAGCTGTTGTTTTACCTTGCTGGTACTGTACATGGTATCAGACCCTTTTCTCAAGGACAGTTAGTGTTAACACTGGGAGGTAGCTTGCTTCACCAAATAGCCGTGCCCAACCATTGCTCTCAGATGTATAGTATTCTATACACTACCATTCAAAAGTTTGGGGTCACTTAGAAATGTCCTTGTTTTTCGATAGAAAAGCAAAATTATTTTGTCCATTAAAATAACATCAAATTGATCAGAAATACAGTGTAGACATTGTTAATGTTGTAAATGGCTATTGTAGCTGGAAACGGCTGGTTTTTTATGGAATATCTACATAGGCGTACAGAGGCCCATTATCAGCAACCATCAGTACTGTGTTCCAATGGCATGTTGTGTTTGCTAATCCAGTTTATCGTTTTAAAAGGCTAATTGATCATTAGAAAACACTTTTGCAATTATGTTAGCACAGCTGAAAACTGTTGTGCTGATTAAAGAAGCAATAAAACTGGCCTTCTTGAGATTAGTTGAGTATCTGGAGCATCAGCAATTGTGGGTTCGATTACAGGCTCAAAATGGCCAGAAACAAATAATAACTAACCAGAATAGAAAGAAGAGTGGGATGCGCCGGTGCACAACTGAGCAAGAGGACAAATACATTAGTGTCTAGTTTGAGAAACAGACGTCTCACAGGTCCTCAACTGGCAGCTTCATTAAATAGTACCCGCAAAACATCAGTCTCAATGTCAACAGTGAAGAGGCGACTCCGGGATGCTGACCTTCTAGGCAGAGTTGCAAAGAAAAAGCCATATCTCAGACTGGCCAATAAAAAGAAAAGATTAAGATGGGCAAAAGAACACAGACACTGGACAGAGGAAGATTGGAAAAAAGTGTTATGGACAGACAAGTTTGAGGTGTTCGGATCACAAAGAATAACATTTGTGAGACACAGACCAAATGAAAAGATGCTGGAGGAGTGCTTGATGCCATCTGTCAAGCATGGTGGAGGCAATGTGATGGTCTGGGGGTGCTTTGGTGGTGGTAAAGTGGGAGATTTGTACAGGGTAAAAGGGATCTTGAAGAAGGACGGCTATCACTCCATTTTGCAACGTCATGCCATACCCTGTGGACGGCGCTTGATTGGAGCCAATTTCCTCCTACAACAGGACAATGACCCAAAGCACAGCTCCAAACTATGCAGGGAAGAAGCAGTCAGCTGGTATTCTGTCTATAATGGAGTGGCCAGCACAGTCACCGGATCTCAAATGGTTTGAGGACAGACATCTGAGATGTAACCAGACATTTGTAGTTTGACATTTAAACGTACTGACAAATACATGAAACCAGGCAGTTTGGGTGAATTTGCTATAGAGTGCTGCTGGTAGTTACCATCTGATACTGTGTTGCTGGTATGGGAGCTCTGCCTCCTCTCTGCTCCAACTCAGATAGTTGTCTTAGAGAATCCCATAACAGATCATCTTCCTAATTCATGTGGTATGAGGTTCATGTGGTTCTGAGGTTTTCCTCCCCATAAAACCAGCAAAAAATCATTATGTACAAAAAAGAAAAATCTAACTATACTTATCCTTTCTCTGATGACCTGCACTGTGTTTAAATAACGTTATCTGCTCTGAAATTAGTATGATGTATGATCACATAAAAAATTTTCCATGGAAAAACAGTTAATGCTGTCATGCTTTTGAGTGGTGGGGGTAAATTAAATGTTGTTTATGACATACTGATTATGTGTCATTACATTATTAGGGACCACAGTAATAGATGCAACATTTTTTATATAAATGTTGCAGTGGTTGTTGTTGTTGTGGTTGTGCAATGTTTGTGCAATGGTTTTGTTGTGGCATTGGCCCTGACAAATAAACAAATTCATTTTCCAGACCTAGCTTGGTCAAATACATACACTATATATACAAAAGTACGTGGACACCCCTTCAAATTAGTGGATTCGGCTATTTCAGCCACACCCATTGCTGACAGGTGTATAAAATCGAGCACACAGCCATGCAATCTCCATAGACAATCATTGGCAGTAGAATGGCTTTACTGAAGAGCTCAGTGACTTTCAACGTGGCACCGTCATAGGATGCCACCTTTCCAACAAGTCAGTTCATCACATTTCTGCCCTGCTAGAGCTGCCACGGTCAACTGTAAATGCTGCTATTGTGAAGTGGAAACGTCGAGCAGCAACAACAGCTCAGCCACGAAGTGGTAGGCCACACAAGCTCACAGAAGGGACCGCCCAGTGCTGAAGTGTGTAGTTCGTAAAAATAGTCTGTCCAAGGTTGCAACACTCACTACCGACTTCCAAACTGCTCAGTACAAGAACCTTTCGTCGGGAGCTTCATGAACTGTGTTTCCATGGCCGAGCAGCCACACACAAGCCTAAGATCACCATGCGCAATGCCAAGCGTCAGCCGGAGTGGTACAAATGCTCGCCGCCATTGGACTCTGGAGCAGTGGAAACTCGTTCTCTGGAGTAATGAATCACGCTTCACCATCTGGCAGTCCGACAGACGAATCTGGGTTTGGCGGATGCCAGGAGAACGCTATGAATGCATGCCCCAATGCATAGTGCCAACTGTAAAGTTTGGTGGAGGAGGAATAATGGTCTGGGGTTGTTTTTCATGGTTCGGGCTAGGCCCCTTAGTTCCAGTGAAGGGATAAATGTCAAACTGTCATTTTCCAGACCTAGCTTGGTCAAATACATACACTATATATACAAAAGTATGTGGACACCCCTTCAAATTAGTGGATTCGGCTATTTCAGCCACACCCGTTGAAGGGAAATCTTAAAGCTACAGCATACAATGACATTCTAGACGATTCTGTGCTTCAAACTTTATGGCAATCATTTGGGGAAGGCCCTTTCCTGTTTCAGCATGACAATGCCCTCCGGCACAAAGCGAGGTCCATACAGAAATGGTTTGTCAAGATTGGTGTGGAAGAACTTGACTGGCCTGCACATAGCCCTGACCTCAACCCCATCGAACATCTTTGGGATGAATTGGAACGCCGACTGCGACCCAGGCCTAATCGCCCAACATCAGTGCCCGACCTCACTAATGCTCTTGTGGCTTAATGGAAACAAGTCCAACATCTAGTGGAAAGCCTTCCCAGAAGAGTGGAGGCTGTTATAGCAGCAAAGGGGGGGACCAACTCCATATTAATGCCCATGATTTTGGAATGAGATGTTCGACGAGCAGGTGTCCACATACTTTAGGTCATGTAGTGTATCTCAGATACTTTCCAATACATGAGCGGAGATGCATTTAGTCTGCCCGGTACAGTGAAACCAATGTAATAATCCGAAAAATGCCCAAAACAGCAAGCTAAATCTAGAACACCTCAAGTACTTTCACGTATTTGAGATTCATAATGTACTGCGTATTTGAGATTCATAATGTACTGCGTATTTGAGATCCATAATGTACTGCGTATTTGAGATTCATAATCTAATGTGTATTTGAGATTCATAATGTACTGCGTATTTGAGATTCATAATCTACTGTGTATTTGAAAGTATTTTACATATATATTTGACCCAGGTATGGTATTTTCCTCCCACCCTTCGACAGCTCACGAATGAGAACATTGTTTAAGCTTTTGGATGTATTAATAATCTGCGTCCCAAATAGCACCCTATTCCCTGTAGTGCCCTACTGTTGACCAGAGACCTATAGTGCCCTACTGTTGACCAGAGACATATAGTGCCCTACTGTTGACCAGAGACATATAGTGCCCTACTGTTGACCAGAGACCTATAGTGCCCTACTGTTGACCAGAGACCTATAGTGCCCTACTGTTGACCAGAGACATATAGTGCCCTACTGTTGACCAGAGACATATAGTGCCCTACTGTTGACCAGAGACATATAGTGCCCTACTGTTGACCAGAGACATATAGTGTACTACTGTTGACCAGAGACATATAGTGCCCTACTGTTGACCAGAGACATATAGTGCCCTACTGTTGACCAGAGACATATAGTGCCCTACTGTTGACCAGAGACATATAGTGTACTACTGTTGACCAGAGACATATAGTGCCCTACTGTTGACCAGAGACATATAGTGCCCTACTGTTGACCAGAGACATATAGTGCCCTACTGTTGACCAGAGACATATAGTGTACTACTGTTGACCAGAGACATATAGTGCCCTACTGTTGACCAGAGACATATAGTGCCCTACTGTTGACCAGAGACATATAGTGCCCTACTGTTGACCAGAGACATATAGTGCCCTACTGTTGACCAGAGACATATAGTGCCCTACTGTTGACCAGAGACCTATAGTGCCCTACTGTTGACCAGAGACATATAGTGCCCTACTGTTGACCAGAGACATATAGTGCCCTACTGTTGACCAGAGACATATAGTGCCCTACTGTTGACCAGAGACATATAGTGCCCTACTGTTGACCATAGACATATAGTGCCCTACTGTTGACCAGAGACATATAGTGCCCTACTGTTGACTAGAGACATATAGTGTACTACTGTTGACCAGAGACCTATAGTGCCCTACTGTTGACCAGAGACCTATAGTGCCCTACTGTTGACCAGAGACCTATAGTGCCCTACTGTTGACCAGAGACATATAGTGCCCTACTGTTGACCAGAGACCTATAGTGCCCTACTGTTGACCAGAGACATATAGTGCCCTACTGTTGACCAGAGACATATAGTGCCCTACTGTTGACTAGAGACATATAGTGTACTACTGTTGACCAGAGACCTATAGTGCCCTACTGTTGACCAGAGACATATAGTGCCCTACTGTTGACCAGATACATATAGTGCCCTACTGTTGACCAGAGACATATAGTGCCCTACTGTTGACCAGAGACATATAGTGCCCTACTGTTGACCAGAGACATATAGTGCCCTACTGTTGACCAGAGACATATAGTGCCCTACTGTTGACCAGAGACATATAGTGCCCTACTGTTGACCAGAGACATATAGTGCCCTACTGTTGACCAGATACATATAGTGCCCTACTGTTGACCAGAGACATATAGTGCCCTACTGTTGACCAGAGACATATAGTGCCCTACTGTTGACCAGAGACATATAGTGCCCTACTGTTGACCAGAGACATATAGTGCCCTACTGTTGACTAGAGACATATAGTGTACTACTGTTGACCAGAGACCTTTAGTGCCCTACTGTTGACCAGAGACATATAGTGCCCTACTGTTGACCAGATACATATAGTGCCCTACTGTTGACCAGAGACATATAGTGCCCTACTGTTGACCAGAGACATATAGTGTACTACTGTTGACCAGAGACCTATAGTGCCCTACTGTTGACCAGAGACATATAGTGCCCTACTGTTGACCAGAGACATATAGTGCCCTACTGTTGACCAGAGACATATAGTGCCCTACTGTTGACCAGAGACATATAGTGTACTACTGTTGACCAGAGACCTATAGTGCCGTACTGTTGACCAGAGACATATAGTGCCCTACTGTTGACCAGAGACATATAGTGCCCTACTGTTGACCAGAGACATATAGTGCCCTACTGTTGACCAGAGACATATAGTGCCCTACTGTTGACCAGAGACATATAGTGCCCTACTGTTGACCAGAGACCTATAGTGCCCTACTGTTGACTAGAGACATATAGTGCCCTACTGTTGACCAGAGACATATAGTGCCCTACTGTTGATCAGAGACCTATAGTGCCCTACTGTTGACCAGAGACATATAGTGCCCTACTGTTGACCAGAGACATATAGTGCCCTACTGTTGACCAGAGACATATAGTGCCCTACTGTTGACCAGAGACATATAGTGCCCTACTGTTGACCAGAGACATATAGTGCCCTACTGTTGACCAGATACCATGTGCCCTACTGTTGACCAGAGACATATAGTGCCCTACTGTTGACCAGAGACCTATAGTGTACTACTGTTGACCAGAGACATATAGTGTACTACTGTTGACCAGAGACCATGTGCCCTACTGTTGACCAGAGACATATAGTGTACTACTGTTGACCAGAGACATATAGTGTACTACTGTTGACCAGAGACCTATAGTGCCCTACTGTTGACCAGAGACATATAGTGCCCTACTGTTGACCAGAGACATATAGTGTACTACTGTTGACCAGAGACCTATAGTGTACTACTGTTGACCAGAGACCTATAGTGCCCTACTGTTGACCAGAGACATATAGTGCCCTACTGTTGACCAGAGACATATAGTGCCCTACTGTTGACCAGAGACATATAGTGCCCTACTGTTGACCAGAGACATATAGTGCCCTACTGTTGACCAGAGACATATAGTGCCCTACTGTTGACCAGAGACATATAGTGCCCTACTGTTGACCAGAGACATATAGTGCCCTACTGTTGACCAGAGACATATAGTGCCCTACTGTTGACCAGAGACATATAGTGCCCTACTGTTGACCAGATACCATGTGCCCTACTGTTGACAAGAGACATATAGTGCCCTACTGTTGACCAGAGACATATAGTGCCCTACTGTTGACCAGAGACATATAGTGCCCTACTGTTGACCAGAGACATATAGTGCCCTACTGTTGACCAGAGACATATAGTGCCCTACTGTTGACCAGAGACATATAGTGCCCTACTGTTGACCAGAGACCTATAGTGCCCTACTGTTGACTAGAGACATATAGTGCCCTACTGTTGACCAGAGACATATAGTGCCCTACTGTTGACCAGAGACCTATAGTGCCCTACTGTTGACCAGAGACATATAGTGCCCTACTGTTGACCAGAGACATATAGTGCCCTACTGTTGACCAGAGACATATAGTGCCCTACTGTTGACCAATGACCTATAGTGTACTACTGTTGACCAGAGACATATAGTGCCCTACTGTTGACCAGAGACATATAGTGCCCTACTGTTGACCAGAGACCTATAGTGCCCTACTGTTGACCAGAGACATATAGTGCCCTACTGTTGACCAGAGACATATAGTGCCCTACTGTTGACCAGAGACATATAGTGCCCTACTGTTGACCAGAGACCTATAGTGTACTACTGTTGACCAGAGACCTATAGTGCCCTACTGTTGACCAGAGACCTATAGTGTACTACTGTTGACCAGAGACATATAGTGCCCTACTGTTGACCAGAGACATATAGTGCCCTACTGTTGACCAGAGACATATAGTGCCCTACTGTTGACCAGAGACCTATAGTGCCCTACTGTTGACCAGAGACATATAGTGCCCTACTGTTGACCAGAGACCTATAGTGCCCTACTGTTGACCAGAGACATATAGTGCCCTACTGTTGACCAGAGACATATAGTGCCCTACTGTTGACCAGAGACATATAGTGCCCTACTGTTGACCAGAGACCTATAGTGCCCTACTGTTGACCAGAGACATATAGTGCCCTACTGTTGACCAGAGACATATAGTGCCCTACTGTTGACCAGAGACATATAGTGCCCTACTGTTGACTAGAGACATATAGTGCCCTACTGTTGACCAGAGACATATAGTGCCCTACTGTTGACCAGAGACCTATAGTGTACTACTGTTGACCAGAGACCTATAGTGCCCTACTGTTGACTAGAGACATATAGTGCCCTACTGTTGACCAGAGACATATAGTGCCCTACTGTTGACCAGAGACATATAGTGCCCTACTGTTGACCAGAGACATATAGTGCCCTACTGTTGACCAGAGACATATAGTGCCCTACTGTTGACCAGAGACCTATAGTGCCCTACTGTTGACCAGAGACATATAGTGTACTACTGTTGACCAGAGACATATAGTGCCCTGCTGTTGACCAGAGACATATAGTGCCCTACTGTTGACCAGAGACCTATAGTGCCCTACTGTTGACCAGAGACATATAGTGCCCTACTGTTGACCAGAGACATATAGTGCCCTACTGTTGACCAAAGACATATAGTGCCCTACTGTTGACCAGAGACATATAGTGTACTACTGTTGACCAGAGACATATAGTGCCCTACTGTTGACCAGAGACCTATAGTGTACTACTGTTGACCAGAGACATATAGTGTACTACTGTTGACCAGAGACATATAGTGCCCTACTGTTGACCAGAGACCTATAGTGCCCTACTGTTGACCAGAGACCATGTGCCCTACTGTTGACCAGAGACATATAGTGTACTACTGTTGACCAGAGACATATAGTGCCCTACTGTTGACCAGAGACCTATAGTGCCCTACTGTTGACCAGAGACATATAGTGCCCTACTGTTGACCAGAGACCATGTGCCCTACTGTTGACCAGAGACATATAGTGTACTACTGTTGACCAGAGACCTATAGTGCCCTACTGTTGACCAGAGACATATAGTGCCCTACTGTTGACCAGAGACCTATAGTGTACTACTGTTGACCAGAGACCTATAGTGTACTACTGTTGACCAGAGACATATAGTGTACTACTGTTGACCAGAGACATATAGTGTACTACTGTTGACCAGAGACATATAGTGCCCTACTGTTGACCAGAGACATATAGTGTACTACTGTTGACCAGAGACCTATAGTGCCCTACTGTTGACCAGAGACATATAGTGCCCTACTGTTGACCAGAGACATATAGTGTACTACTGTTGACCAGAGACCTATAGTGTACTACTGTTGACCAGAGACATATAGTGCCCTACTGTTGACCAGAGACATATAGTGTACTACTGTTGACCAGAGACCTATAGTGTACTACTGTTGACCAGAGACATATAGTGTACTACTGTTGACCAGAGACCTATAGTGCCCTACTGTTGACCAGAGACATATAGTGCCCTACTGTTGACCAGAGACATATAGTGTACTACTGTTGACCAGAGACCTATAGTGTACTACTGTTGACCAGAGACATATAGTGTACTACTGTTGACCAGAGACATATAGTGTACTACTGTTGACCAGAGACCTATAGTGCCCTACTGTTGACCAGAGACCATGTGCCCTACTGTTGACCAGAGACCTATAGTGTCCTACTGTTGACCAGAGACCTATAGTGCCCTACTGTTGACCAGAGACATATAGTGCCCTACTGTTGACCAGAGACCTATAGTGTACTACTGTTGACCAGAGACCTATAGTGCCCTACTGTTGACCAGAGACCTATAGTGTACTACTGTTGACCAGAGACATATAGTGTACTACTGTTGACCAGAGACCTATAGTGCCCTACTGTTGACCAGAGACATATAGTGCCCTACTGTTGACCAGAGACATATAGTGCCCTACTGTTGACCAGAGACATATAGTGTACTACTGTTGACCAGAGACATATAGTGTACTACTGTTGACCAGAGACCATGTGCCCAGACAGAGACCCTTCTCTGAACAGGTTTTCCTCTCTTCCTCACTCAGTGGCAGAAGAGAAGAAACAGGACGGAGAGATGGAGAATGATTTGAGTGACACAGAGGACGTGTCAGACATGACGGACTCTCAGAAGACCAATAAGCTGTCAGAGATCTACTCCACCACCATCCCCAGTGTGGACTCTGCCATGGAGTCCTGGGACGGATCCGGCATCGACGCCGGCTACGGCAGCCAAGGTAAAGACTAGTGGTAGACATGGTGAAACCAGTGGTAGGGTTGTGGTTAGGGTTAGTGATAGGCCTATACTTGGTGTAACAACATATAACATCCCCAGTGTCCTGGGACGTCTCCAGCATCAATGCTTGCTACGACATCCAAGGTTAGACCCCACAGGGCAGCACAGACTCTATGGTGATCCTACATTTACATTTACATTTTAGTCATTTAGCAGACGCTCTTATCCAGAGCGACTTACAGTTAGTGAGTACATACATTTTCATACTGTTTCATATAGTTGGTATATCTATGGTGATATAGTTGATATATCTATGGTGCTATAGTTGACATATCTATGGTGCTATAGTTGACATATCTATGGTGATATAGTTGATATATCTATGGTGCTATAGTTGACATATCTATGGTGATATAGTTGATATATCTATGGTGCTATAGTTGATATATCTATGGTGCTATAGTTGATATATCTATGGTGATATAATTGATATATCTATGGTGATATAGTTGATATATCTATGGTGATATAGTTGATATATCTATGGTGATATAGTTGATATATCTATGGTGATATAGTTGATATATCTATGGTGATATAGTTGATATATCTATGGTGATATAGTTGATATATCTATGGTGATATAGTTTATGTATCCTTATCCAAGTCTTTGTCATGGTCCTTCCAGCCCAATTGGTTTGTACACAGGTGATCCTATTGGGTCTGTCAATTCCAAATGGTCCTTTTTATTTCACCTGACCTCCTTTGCTTCCCACTGCAGGGCCCTACAACCACCAGGCAGCAGGCATCGCCCTGCACCCCCATGAGTGGCGGAGTGCCAAGCAGAGGAACAGCCCCCCAGCCCCGGCCAGACGTAATAAGATCTACCCCTTTAGTGATGGCGGCTTCAGTGAAGATGACTGGGACAAACCGTCAGGGTAAGACTCACTGTGGAGACCACTTGCACGGTGTACATTTTAGGACACCCATCAGCCTCAAGCCAAACATCTCACCCCTGCTTGTATACTGTCTCACTATGGACACTGTAGGTACTATGTGCTGTACATCTCATGTAAGCTTTCAGAGTAACACTCAGTGATGAGAGAGGCCCCATATAAGAGCCAGGGCTTTGCATGTTGCTACTAGGGTTGAAAAATGGTAGTGCCTTTCCCCAAAATGCCCCGGTTTTCCAGAAATCCTGGTTAGAATATTCCTGGAATCAGGAGGAAAATCTGGAAAAAAAATCTGGAATATTCCAACCAGGATATCTATTAAAAAAAAAACTCTGAATTCTAGTAAAATTGCCGGAAGTTTGCAGGTTGAAACAATGGCAGGTACTTGAACAGTTGCAACAATGGTAGGCACCATAACAGTATCCGGTCTTTGTAGGTTGCTACAATGGGAGCCTCATGGTCGTACCAGATCTTTGCAGGTTGCAACAATGGGAAATCCAATGACAGTATCTGGTATTTGCAGGTTGCAGAAATGAAGTGTTCTTCGATGATTTATAGACAGGGTTTGTCTAGCTAGTCCACAGAGTCCTGTGCAACCCTCCTGACAGCATAGATGGGTTCACAGCCTTTAAACTCTAATGAAGGCAGCTTGCTGTCCAAATGTTGGTATTTATGAAATGTAGTGCTATTGCTTCTGAGCAATGACAGTGTAGAGCTTTTCTTTTCTTTTTGATTGGTTCACACAGGAATGGGTTCGCACAGCGATTGGTTCACACAGTAATGGGTTCGCACAGCGATTGGTTCACACAGTAATGGGTTCGCACAGCAATTGGTTCACACAGTAATGGGTTCACACAGCGATTGGTTCACACAGTAATGGGTTCACACAGCGATTGGTTCACACAGTAATGGGTTCGCACAGCGATTGGTTCACACAGTAATGGGTTCACACAGCGATTGGTTCACACAGTAATGGGTTCACAGAGCAACAAAAGGGCATGTCTGTTTTTTGCCTCTAGCTGTGTGACCCTGAGAGCCGCTTGTGATGTCACCATCACTAAACATCTGAGTG
This sequence comes from Coregonus lavaretus, assembly GCF_964263955.1. Lineage (NCBI taxonomy): Eukaryota > Metazoa > Chordata > Actinopteri > Salmoniformes > Salmonidae > Coregonus > Coregonus lavaretus. The sequence goes on from NW_028161197.1 coordinate 19,686, forward strand.
ATTCATGAGTGTCATGAACTGTAACGGTGGTCCTCTGTAGCTCAGCTGGTAGAGCACGGCGCTTGTAACGCCAGGGTAGTGGGTTCGATCCCCGGTACCACCCATACGTAAAAATGTACGCACACATGACTGTAAGTCGCTTTGGATAAAAGCGTCTGCTAAATGGCATATTATTATTATTATTATTATTATTATTATTATTATTATTATTATTATTATTATTATTATTATTATTGCCAGCCAGGGCTCTTTAACTGTCCCACATGATGCCCCCTGATTCAGTGTTACGTTACACAGAATGTCATAATCCACATATGATCACTGAGCGATGGGGGCTTCAACGAAGATGACTGTGACGCACCTTCAGGGAAAAACCACTGAGGCCCCTTAACAGTACCAGGGATTTGCAGGTTTCATTAAATGAACTACAAAGACTCATGAAGTCAGAACTACGTTGACCAGGTGTTTGATGTTAGTCCTGTGTAACCCTTATGATATCGAACCCACCTAAAGCTGGATTCACAGATCGAGCTGAAAAAAACAAGTATTGTAATAGTTTCCAAACAGCTAAATAATGGGGGTGTGGCCTGCCCAGCGGTGAAAGTAGATGTAATTTCTTACCAGTGCAGGACACCCAAGTGTATGCAGACATTTTTGTTTTTATAGCATAGGGGGGGGGGGGGGAATCATAGAATGATGATTCCCGAGTGGCGCAGTGGTCTAAGGCACTGCGTCACAGTGCTAGCTGTGTCACTAGAGATCCTGGTTTGAGTCCAGGCTCTGTCGCAGCCGGCCGCGACCGGGAGACCCATGGGGCGGCGCACAATTGGCCCAGCGTCGTCCAAGGTAGGGGAGGGTTTGGCCGGCAGGGACGTGGGTTCGTTTCCCACGGGGGGCCAGTATGAAAATGTATGCATTCACTAACTGTAAGTCGCTCTGGATAAGAGCGTCTGCTAAATGACTAAAATGTCAAATGTAAATGTGATTACATATAGAATCCCTATTAATGTCATGTCTGTGGACCTAGTAGCCTAAGTCTAGTAAAGATTTGTCCTATCAATTTTAACATGCAATACCTGCTTAACAGAGGCGGCACAAAACAAAAAGCTAACTTTCACCATAAACATGCACCTTTATAATAAAGCATTCGATGCAGACTCACAGTGCCTTCGGAAAGTATTCAGACACCTTGACCTTTTCCACTTACATTTTAGTCATTTAGCAGACACTCTTATCCAGAGCGACTTACAGTTAGTGAACACATTTTATTTTATTTTATTTTTTTATACTGGCCCCCCGTGCAAATCGAACCCACAACCCTGGTGTTGCAAACACCATGCTCTATCAACTGAGCTACATCCCTGCCGGCCATTCCCTCCCCTACCCTGGACGACGCTGGGCCAATTGTGCGCCGCCCCATGGGTCTCCCGGTCGCGGCTGGCTGCGACAGAGCCTGGATTCGAACCAGGATCTCTAGTGGCACAGTTTGCACTGCGATGCAGTGCCTTAGACCACTGCGCCACTCAGGACTCACATTACAACCTTTAATCTAAAATGGATTAAATGAATAAACAATGCTCAGCAATCTGCACACATTACTCCATAATGACAAAGTGAAAACAGGTTTTTAGAAAGTTTAGCAAGTGTATTACAAATAAAAAACGGAAATACCTTATTTACATAAGTATTCAGCCCCTTTGCTACGAGACTCGAAATTGAGCTCAGGTGCATCCTGTTTCCATTGGTCATCCTTGAGATGTTTCTACAACTTGATGAGGAGTCCACCTGTGGTAAATTCAATTGATTGGACATGGTTTGGAAAGGCACACACCTGTCTATATAAGGTCCCACAGTTGACAGTGCATGTCAGAGCAAAAACCAAGCCATGAGGTCGAAGGAATTGTCCGTAGAGCTGCGAGACAGGGTTTTGTCGAGGCACAGATCTGGGGAAGGGTACCAAAAAATTTCTGCAGCATTGAAGGTCCCCAAGAACACAGTGGCCTCCATTATTCTCAAATACTTATTTCCCTCATTAAAATGCAAATCAATTTATAACATTTTTGACATGCGTTTTTCTGGATTTTTTTGTTGTTATTCTGTCTCTCACTGTTCAAATAAACCTACCATTAAAATTATAGACTGATCATTTCTTTGTCAGTGGGCAAACGTACAAAATCAGCACGGGATCAAATACTTTTTTCCCTCACTGTAGCCTTAATAATAACTCCTGCAGAATTAAGCATTTCTTGCTTAAAATGATACACCTAATGTAGGCAACATTTGGACTTGAGAACAGGAGTGGAGAATTATAATGTATTTATTTCTTGAGAGAATGCAATGCTCAGTTAGATACCATCTGTAAAGGTGCTGTCTTCATCATAAAAGCTGATAGTATTTCAACCACATAAAATGTGCATCGAAGCCGAAATGAAATGTTATCAGAAACACTTTGGGTCATTTTCACAGCTTTATTTTTCCTTACAACCGGTCAAACTGATGTCATTTGGACATTTTGCACAGAAAATCTTTCCAGTTTTTTATTTTTTTTAGTTATTGTATTTTCTCCCCAGTCCCTAAGCGTCTTTGCTCTGCGAAAGGTGACAGAGAAAACTTTACCGATGTCAACTAGATCTATTACATTATTCTGGTGATTTACATTTACGTCATTTAGCAGACGCTCTTATCCAGAGCGACTTACAGTTAGGGAGTGCATACATTTTCATACTGGCCCCCCGTGGGAATCGAACCCACAACCCTGGCGTTGCAAACGCCATGCTCTACCAACTGAGCTACACGGGACTATCAACTACACTGGTGATCAAGGGTTTATTTAATTCTCCTAGGGCAACATATAATGACAGAAGAGAAGCTGCATGTATCTAATTATAGACAAGTTGACTAACAAATAGCCTACCAAAATGTCGGAAATTATAAGCAGAAACACATTCTAAATCAGGAAGAAAATAAATCCTGCGCCCCCTGTCAAAACATCGTTCCGCCGTCTTTGAACTGTAGCCTATAGCGCATTTTCTATATTTAGTGCGGGCCTCAGATTTTCCATTTATCACGTATAGTCGAGGGGTTGCGGATGGGTTATTAGCAATTGGGGGCGGGGGCGGGTGCAGGAGAAACAAACAGCTGACCCGCATACCACTATACACACTAAAAAGAAAAGGTTCCTGGAGTGTCCTTTAGGGGTTCTTCAAATTGAAACTGTGGAGGAACCCCTATAAGTTCTTTGAAGAACCCCTTTTAATTGATCCTCGAAAAATCTTTTGAAGAACCTTTTGGGGTTCATTTTTGAACTACCCTTCCTCCCCTGTAATTATTATTATTAATAATAATAATAATAATAATAATACACATGACAATAACACAATATTTTAGTTCTAAGTATTAATTATGATTTTAATGGCAAAGCAGAATAAAAAAATCCACATATGAGGTAAACACCCAGCGGAGCCCCAAGTCCAGCGGGTATATCCTCTGGCGTGTTGATGTTAATGTGTTGATGTTCTCTGTATCCATCGTTTTTGCAGTGCATGGTGATCGAACAGGTGTAGGGAGGGTGAAGTCTGTGAATCCAAAAAATAGTAATTATACATGCACACAACAGTACTCATACCTTGGTTGTTGTGGTGAATGCGAATGAAAAAAAAACTGTTTTCATACACATACCATGTCCATAATGTAGAGGCCTATGGGATATTAATTGACGAGGTAAGGAAGGAGGATGGTAAATGTGATCTGCATGACATACCAATACCAATTGACATACCTTTGTATGCCTCCTCGTCTGTATACCTGCAGACACAGACACAAAAGTGAGCAGTTCAGTCATCTGTACCCAATACAGCTAGCCTTCAACATATTCTTATAGCATACATATTCTTACCTCTGTTGATTGATATCCATTGAATTGTGTCCATTTTCTGTTTTAGAAAGATTTGCACATACATGAAAAGATAGATGGTATCATCATAAAACAATATCAATTTAGATCATACAAGGGATCAATACCTTACCTTAAATTGAGGAGATCTTTATTTTTCAGTTAAGTGTCTGCACCTGCTGTCCTTTCAAATTCAAATTCAAATGTTTCAGTTGGGCAGTTAGGTTCCTGCAAGAACCCCCCACCAACTAAGGAGGTTCCTCGATGAACCCCGCCTCCTATGTGGTTCTTGGAAGAACCTTTTTGGGGGGCCATTTCATTGCCAAGAACCCTAAGGTTCTTCAAATAACTTTTGAGGATCTTAGAAGAACCCTTGTTGAATCCCACATTTTTTAGAGTGTAGTTTACCCGCGCACATACGTCCACAAATCATTCCAGCATCCAAACCCCAACAGTGCACTGTGCAGCCGCAATTAGATGAATGGAAATGAATGAATCTGATACTAATAGCTCTGTGTGATAGTAATGGCATTCTGCGATTGTCATTAGGGCCTACACTTGTAGCCTGAATTGATGCATCCACTGTTGTCTGCACACTCGCCTCGGTCTCGGCCATTCGTCTCCACCTTGACAAAATGTAAGTGCTCTGTTCGAACTGCAACGCAATTTGGAGCGTATACCATCCGGTTTACAGTCAATTCGCAAGATTTTTCATGGGGCTGACATGCAGTAATGTTAAATAATGGTGTAATAGGCTGTCGTTTTTTTGGGGGGGTCATGTTGAATTAGTTATGATAGGCTCACGTTTTACTGGTACTGTGTACCCCCATTATTTTTATTTTGCTGGGATGCCGTACCGGACCGTACCACCTTACTTTCACCCCTGGGTTTGCATGAGATAGTTTTCTGCCTTTCTAGCTGTATGTGGTGCAGTGAGTGACTCATGTGTCAGCCTCCCCTTAGCACTTCCTCTAAGGCTCTGGCCCCATATCTACTCTAGCATACTACTTCGAATGTGTTGCAATCTGCAATTTGTTGGCATGCATTCTAAGTAAGTAGTATTTGAGTAGTATGTAAGTAGTAGGTTAGTAGTAGGTGTGTAGTATGTTAGTTAGTTAGTTAGTAGTATGTTATTTAGTAGTATGTGAGTAGTATGTAAGTAGTATGTGAGTAGTAGGTTTGCAGTATGTTAATAGTATGTTAGTAATATGTTAATAGTATGTTAGTAGTACAGTATGTCAATAGTATGTGAGTAGTAGGTTGTGAGTAGTATGTTAGTATTATACTAGTGGTATGTTAGTAGCATGTGAGTAATAGGTTAGTAGTATGTTAATAGTATGTGAGTAGTGTGTGAGTAGTATGCTAGTAGTAGGTTAGTATGTGAGTACTATGTTAGTAGTATGTTAGTAGTATGTGAGTTGTGGGTTAGTATTATACTAGTGGTATGTTAGTAGTATGTGAGTAGTATGTGAGTAGTATGTTAGTAGGATGTGAGTGGTATGTTAGTTAGTTAGTAGTATGTTAGTTAGTAGTATGTGAGTAGTATGTAAGTAGGATGTGAGTAGTATGTTAGTTAGTATGTTAGTTCGTTAGTAGTATGTTAGTTAGTTGTATGTGAGTTGTAGGTTAGTAGTCTGTTAATAGTATTGGAGTAGTATGTTATTAGTATGTTAGTTAGTAGTCTGTGTAGTATGTTAGTAGTATGTTAGTAGGAGGTTAGTAGTATGTTAGTAGTATGTTAGTGGTAGGTTATTAGTATGTTAGTAGTATGTTAGTTAGTTAGTTAGTTAGTTAGTAATATGTGAGTAGTAGGTTAGTAGTATGTTAATAGTATGGGAGTAGTATGTTAATAGTACGTTAGTTGTAGGTTAGTTAGTAGTATTGAGTACTATGCGAGTAGTATGTTAGTTAGTAGTATGTGAGTAATAGGTTAGTAGTATGTTAATAGTATGTGAGTAGTGTGTGAGTAGTATGCTAGTAGTAGGTTAGTATGTGAGTACTATGTTAGTAGTATGTTAGTTAGTAGTAGGTTAGTATGTGAGTAGTATGTGAGTAGTATGTGAGTTGTGGGTTAGTATTATACTAGTGGTATGTTAGTAGCATGTGAGTAGTATGTGAGTAGTATGTGAGTAGTATGTGAGTAGGATGTGAGTAGGATGTGAGTGGTATGTTAGTTAGTTAGTTAGTAGTATGTTAGTTAGTAGTATGTGAGTAGTATGTTAATAGTATGTTAGTTGTATGTTAGTAGTAGTGAGTACTATGCGAGTAGTATGTTAGTTAGTAGTATGTGAGTAGTTTGTGAGTTGGATGTTAGTTAGTAGTATGTCAGTAGTAGGTTAGTAGTATGTTAATATTATGTGAGTAGTAGGTTAGTATGTGAGTAGTATGTTAGTTAGTAGTATGTGAGTAGTATGTAAGTAGGATGTGAGTGGTATGTTAGTTACAGTGAGGGAAAAATGTATTTGATCCCCTGCTGATTTTGTACGTTTGCCCACTGACAAAGACATGATCAGTCTATAATTTTAATGGTAGGTTTATTTGAACAGTGAGAGACAGAATAACAACAAAAAAATCCAGAAAAATGCATGTCAAAAATGTTATTAATTGATTTGCATTTTAATGAGGGAAATAAGTATTTGACCCCCTCTCAATCAGAAAGATTTCTGGCTCCCAGGTGTCTTTTATACAGGTAACGAGCTGAGATTAGGAGCACACTCTTAAAGGGAGTGCTCCTAATCTCAGTTTGTTACCTGTATAAAAGACACCTGTCCACAGAAGCAATCAATCAACCAGATTCCAAACTCTCCACCATGGCCAAGACCAAAGAGCTCTCCAAGGATGTCAGGGACAAGATTGTAGACCTACACAAGGCTGGAATGGGCTACAAGACCATCGCCAAGCAGCTTGGTGAGAAGGTGACAACAGTTGGTGCGATTATTCGCAAATGG
>NW_028161196.1:0-52500 GCF_964263955.1 Coregonus lavaretus
CTACAACTATTAAATTTATCTACCCCCCCCCCCCCCCCCCTCTCTCTAAGCTACAACTATGAGATATATCTAAACCCCCTACCCCCCTCTCAGAGTCAGACCTCATGTGACCTGGCATATAATGACCTGGTAATGAAGTAGTTGTTAATTATTCCATGCATTTATAATTGCACTGAGCTTCTCACATCTACACAGGGTGCCAACGTGCTTCTTTCCATTTCAGAGCCTAGCTGTCAAAACTTTGCTTGAGTCACCCATAGCTCAAACGCTGCATCTAAAAATGAATTCATTAATCATCTATGTGAACGTTAAATCCAGACATACATCAGGGATGCAGATCAAATCATCATGCGGCCTGAAACTGTAAGGTGTCTATCTCTGAGTCTGCATCCCAAATAGCAACCTATTCCCTATATAGTGCACTACTTTAGACTGGGGCCCATAGGCCTCTAGTGCACTATAAAGGGAATAGGGTGCTATTTGGGATACAGCCTGAGATTCCATCCACATCATAGTTAATAAACAACTCAGACTAGATAAAGACATCAACAAGCCTTGTATATGCAAATGAGTGTTTGCTATATTATGGTTTAGAAATTAAACACGAAGAGTCTGTCATGTTTTGGGTAACAGCGTCATCATCACAACAGCTTTAGAACAACAACAAAAAAATATCCCACAGCTGACCAGACCAGAGAAGAACACCCAACCAAATCAATCCCACGGCTGATCAGAGAAGAACACCAAACCAATGCTTTAGTTAGGGGATCTGTTGAAGCTCAAAGATCAAGGATTAGCGACCCATAGGGCTTCTGGTCAAAAGCAGAGCGCTACATTCAGGCTTCTGGTCAAAAGCAGAGCGCTACATTCAGGCTTCTGGTCAAAAGCAGAGCGCTACATTCAGGCTTCTGGTCAAAAGCAGAGCGCTACATTCAGGCTTCTGGTCAAAAGCAGAGCGCTACATTCAGGCTTCTGGTCAAAAGCAGAGCGCTATATTCAGGCTTCTGGTCAAAAGCAGAGCGCTACATTCAGGCTTCTGGTCAAAAGCAGAGCGCTACATTCAGGCTTCTGGTCAAAAGCAGAGCGCTACATTCAGGCTTCTGGTCAAAAGCAGAGCGCTACATTCAGGCTTCTGGTCAAACGCAGAGCGCTACATTCAGGCTTCTGGTCAAAAGCAGAGCGCTACATTCAGGCTTCTGGTCCAAAGCAGAGCGCTACATTCAGGCTTCTGGTCAAAAGCAGAGCGCTACATTCAGGCTTCTGGTCAAACGCAGAGCGCTACATTCAGGCTTCTGGTCAAAAGCAGAGCGCTACATTCAGGCTTCTGGTCAAAAGCAGAGCGCTACATTCAGGCTTCTGGTCAAAAGCAGAGCGCTACATTCAGGCTTCTGGTCAAACGCAGAGCGCTACATTCAGGCTTCTCGTCAAAAGCAGAGCGCTACATTCAGGCTTCTGGTCAAAAGCAGAGCGCTACATTCAGGCTTCTGGTCAAAAGCAGAGCGCTACATTCAGGCTTCTGGTCAAACGCAGAGCGCTACATTCAGGCTTCTGGTCAAAAGCAGAGCGCTACATTCAGGCTTCTGGTCAAAAGCAGAGCGCTACATTCAGGCTTCTGGTCAAAAGCAGAGCGCTACATTCAGGCTTCTGGTCAAAAGCAGAGCGCTACATTCAGGCTTCTGGTCAAAAGCAGAGCGCTACATTCAGGCTTCTGGTCAAAAGCAGAGCGCTACATTCAGGCTTCTGGTCAAACGCAGAGCGCTATATTCAGGCTTCTTGCAAGTAGTTTGAGAATGATCTGTCAGATAGGACACAATGCAAGATTTCTGATGGTGTCAAGTCTAGTTTCCTGGATTTTACAAAAGGTATTTACACAATATTGGTCTATCTGTTAAAACGTGTAATACTAATCTGTATGCCGTTGCCCCAACTGTTGACCAGGGTATGTTAGAGCTGCAATGTGACATATATTTATACAGAGCAACTTACAGGGGAATTATTGTTAAGTGCCTTGCTCAAGGGCACAGACAGATTTCTTCACCTTGTCAGCTCGGTGATTTAAACAGGCAACCTTTCAGTTACTGGCCCAACACTCTAAATGCTTGGCCACCTGCCGCCCAGAACGCCCTGGTTGGTTTAAAACTTAATATGGACAAGACTAAATCCATGTTGTTCTCTAGTTCTCACAGAAAGGTTTCAGATGGACTACATATTTATTCATTGGATGGTTCTGCCATCGATCGGGTTCCCACCAGTTTTTCTTGAATATTCGTGTTGTGCTGTATTTGACTGGTTTTATATTGTATTTGATTTTTTAGTGGCTTATGAAATGGTATATGCAGGGCTCCCTTGTGAAAGAGACCCTGGTCTCAATGGGGTTAAATAAAGGTCAAATCAAAATAAATAGGTAATATGTGCCATTTGGGACGTAGGAACTCTCGTCATGGTATGGCTTTTTGGTCATTTTTGGGGCGATGGGGGAGCTTTCTATTCTGGCTCTGGGGCGTTGGGGGAGCTTTCTATTCCTCTGGGGAATTGGGGGAGCTTTCTATTCCCCTGGGGCGTTGGGGGAGCTTTCTATTCCTCTGGGGAATTGGGGGAGCTTTCTATTCCCCTGGGGCGTTGGGGGAGCTTTCTATTCCTCTGGGGAATTGGGGGAGCTTTCCCTCTCTCTCTCCCCCCATCTCTCTCCTCACCCCCCTCTCTTTCTCTCCCTCATCTCTCTCTCCCCCCATCTCTCTCCTCACCCCCCTCTCTTTCTCTCCCTCATCTCTCTCTCCCCCCATCTCTCTCCTCACCCCCCTCTCTTTCTCTCCCTCATCTCTCTCTCCCCCCTATCTTTCTCCCTCTCCCCATCTCTCTCCTCACCCCCCTCTCTTTCTCTCCCTCTCCCCATCTCACTTTCTCCCTCTTCCCCATCTCTCTTCCCACCTCGCTTCCTCTCTCTCCCTCTCCCCCTCTCTCTCCCCACTCTCTCTGCTCTCAGTCTACTCTTAGCTACAACTATTAAATATATCTACCCCCCCCCCCTCTCTCTAAGCTACAACTATTAAATATATCTACCCCCCCCCCCCTCTCTCTCTAAGCTACAACTATTAAATATATCTACCCCCCCCACCTCTCTCTAAGCTACAACTATGAGATATATCTAAACCCCCTACCCCCCTCTCAGAGTCAGACCTCATGTGACCTGGCATATAATGACCTGGTAATGAAGTAGTTGTTAATTATTCCATGCATTTATAATTGCACTGAGCTTCTCACATCTACACAGGGTGCCAACGTGCTTCTTTCCATTTCAGAGCCTAGCTGTCAAAACTTTGCTTGAGTCACCCATAGCTCAAACGCTGCATCTAAAAATGAATTCATTAATCATCTATGTGAACGTTAAATCCAGACATACATCAGGGATGCAGATCAAATCATCATGCGGCCTGAAACTGTAAGGTGTCTATCTCTGAGTCTGCATCCCAAATAGCAACCTATTCCCTATATAGTGCACTACTTTAGACTGGGGCCCATAGGGCTCTAGTGCACTATAAAGGGAATAGGGTGCTATTTGGGATACAGCCTGAGATTCCATCCACATCATAGTTAATAAACAACTCAGACTAGATAAAGACATCAACAAGCCTTGTATATGCAAATGAGTGTTTGCTATATTATGGTTTAGAAAGTAAACACGAAGAGTCTGTCATGTTTTGGGTAACAGCGTCATCATCACAACAGCTTTAGAACAACAACAAAAATCAGACCAGAGAAGAACACCAAACCAAATCAATCCCACGGCTGATCAGAGAAGAACACCCAACCAATGCTTTAGTTAGGGGATCTGTTGAAGCTCAAAGATCAAGGATTAGCGACCCATATGGCTCTGATCAAAAGCAGAGCGCTACATTCAGGCTTCTGGTCAAAAGCAGAGCGCTACATTCAGGCTTCTTGCCAAAAGAGCAAAATTATCATAATCCATTGGATAGTTTTTAAAGTTTCACTTATTTTTGAGCAACTCTGTATTAAATATATATGAATTATATACAGTATATGACCATTTTATAGTATAATTGTGTGATATCATTGCATTTTGCAACCCTGCTCCCCCCGTCGACCCGAGATGAATGGTTTGGACCACTAAATGCGCCACTGCTTTGATTGGTGCCGTTAGAAACAAAAAGTGTTTATCCCATAATGAAAACGCAAAATAACATTTTGGAAACTTTTTATCTAGTTTGTTGAGTTGGTACATCTATTGGTGTTTTGTGTTCGATGTGCTCACGGTAATGTTACATCGACATTTGCGGTGTGCATCATGAGCAAAGTCATTGTAGCCTATCATTTCACTTCACATTTGTATTTACTGCTCTAATTACGTTGGTAACTAGTTTATAATAGCAATAAGGCACCTCGGGGGTTTGTAATATATGGCCAATATACCACAGCTAAGGACATGCCTAAGAACAGCCCTAGGCTGTGGTATATTGGTCATATACCACACCTCCTAGGGCCTTATTGCTTAAGTAGCCACTGGCAAGCTAGTACCAGCTAATGTTATCTACTTAGCTAAAGTACTCACCAACACCAGTGTTTTGATGGTTGACAGGCAGCAGAAGTGGCCGTGTTGGATTTAATCCATTCCTGGCCAACTGGCAATATTGTTGAAATACAATGGAAGTTTACACCAACTTTATGAAAGCCCATTTCCACTCCCATTTGCCAAGCGAAATGTGCATTCATTGCACACATTTGCAGACTAGACAACAAATGTCCACATGGCAGCTGGGGGCAGACCACAACATGTTGTCTCTGGGCAATTGGGCATCATTGGCAAAGTGGGAATGTAAGTAATCCATACCCAACCCTCCAGTAAGTCATGATGAACTCACTTACAAAACTCCGTTTTGGACGAGACTGACTTTATGACCAACATTATCCTATTTACACGTTGTAGTCAATTATGACACTAGAATGAATGTTTCTGACTCATATCGATGACACATAGGCGGTTTAAAACCAGAGAAGTTGGTTGAGTTGACCTTTAAAACCAGAAACCACAGCTGTAAAAATATGTGAAATTAGATTCTATAACACTGCACAGTTTACCGGTAGAACAGATGGTTAAAATTTTCCATTGACTTTTGTAAGCTAAGTCTGAATTTTGTAATGACATATAACAGATAAACATATATAACAGGTGAATCACATATTACATTTTAGTCATTTAGCAGACGCTCTTATCCAGAGCGACTTACAGTTAGTGCATTATTTTTTAAAATATATTTCATTTTTTAAATACTGGCCCCCCCGTGGGAATCGAACCCACAACCCTAGCAAACGCCATGCCCTACCAACTGAGCTACATCCCTGCCGGCCATTCCCTCCCCTACCCTGGACGACGCTGGGACAATTGTGCGCCGCCCCACGGGTCTCCCGGTCGCGGCCGGCTACGACAGAGCCTGGATTCGAACCAGGATCTCTAGTGGCACAGCTAGCGCTGCGATGCAGTGCCTTAGACCACTGCGCCACTCGGGAGGTTATAACAGGTAAATCTGTTGTTCTTATGGGAAAGAGAGAGAATAAAACATCTTCATCATCTATCCGCTACTGGCTCGGCTGAACACTTCAGAGGGAATGTGTAATGACTCTCAGGCTGGCTTGAATAAAACATTCTACACAGGCTGAGTCCCAAATGGCACCCAGTTCCCTCAGTTGGACCAGGAAGTGATACACTATAGGGAATAGGGTGCTATTTGGGATGCAGTCACAATCTCAAACTTAACTGGCTGTATGGCTCAGAATGTCTCAGAATGTGTTACAGAAATAACCATAGCTAAAAGCTAGCACATCAAGCCTGAGATCACAAGCTGGGTATTCCCCTAACCGTCACCTTACACACAGACACACGGACACACAGACACACACACACACACACACACACACACACACACACACACACACACACACACACACACACACACACACACACACACACACACACACACACACACACACACACACACACTTCCTGTCTCAGAAGTCTTCCCTATACCAGTTAGAGTAACAACAACAATATCTCTAGTCTTCCTTCCTGTCTCAGCAGCCTTACCACAATTCATAACACACAGTAATTATAATCTGAGAAGTTGGAGAGGAATACACTTCTCATAAATATTTTGTGTATGTTATTGTATAACAACATAAGGCTTCAGTGTCATGGCTGTGTTCACTAATTGTAGGTGTTATGCAGCCTCTCTGTTGCAGAGGATTTATCTGACGATATCCCCTTCCACTGCAGAATGAAAATCAGGTTGTTGGAGTTTTAATCAAATCCATATTAATGTGGTAATGTTTTCATTTTACATAATGACGTGTTAGCAACTCCCTGGCACAAACAACCTCACTAACTCCCTGGCAAAAACTAGCACTGAGCAGAATCCACAGGATCAACGTATTAACTAACTCTGTTTCCCACCAAGATGTAATAGTGAGTTTATTTAGCTTCACAGATCAGTGATTTCATACAGCACATAATGACAGAGCATCTAACAATGTACCTGTGTTGTTGTTACTCAGATACAGTCCAGGTCTTCTTGCGTTCATGTTTTATTGATAAGAAGAATGTTGGCTGATATAATGTTACAACATACATCGGCAGCTACTGTATGTTGTGGATTCAGTCATATGTGAGAACTACAGGGACTGCTGTGTGGGAAACACACAGGAAATACATAGGACTCTGTTGAATAACAACTATAGTAAAATAGTAGACTAGGGACTCAAGTTCCAGCTTTATTGTCACATGCAAAAGTACTGTCACGTCTACTCCTTTACTAACCACTGGCACTGGCTACCAATCATTACACAAACCTGGACTCCATCACCTTCCTGATTACTCCCCATATACAGTGGGGAAAAAAAGTATTTAGTCAGCCACCAATTGTGCAAGTTCTCCCACTTAAAAAGATGAGAGAGGCCTGTAATTTTCATCATAGGTACACGTCAACTATGACAGACAAAATGAGAAAAAAAATTCCAGAAAATCACATTGTAGGATTTTTTATGAATTTATTTGCAAATGATGGTGGAAAATAAGTATTTGGTCAATAACAAAAGTTTCTCAATACTTTGTTATATACCCTTTGTTGGCAATGACACAGGTCAAACGTTTTCTGTAAGTCTTCACAAGGTTTTCATACACTGTTGCTGGTATTTTGGCCCATTCCTCCATGCAGATCTCCTCTAGAGCAGTGATGTTTTGGGGCTGTCGCTAGGCAACACGGACTTTCAACTCCCTCCAAAGATGTTCTATGGGGTTGAGATCTGGAGACTGGCTAGGCCACTCCAGGACCTTGAAATGCTTCTTACGAAGCCACTCCTTTGTTGCCCGGGTGGTGTCATTTTTCATTTTTTTTTTTTTCATTTTTAGTCATTTAGCAGACGCTCTTATCCAGAGCGACTTACATGAGCAATTAGGGTTAAGTGCCTTGCTCAAGGGCACATCGACAGATTTTTCACCTAGTCGGCTCGGGGATTAGAACCAGCGACCTTTCGGTTACTGGCACAACGCTCTTAACCACTAAGCTACCTGCCGCCCCACGGTGTGTTTGGGATCATTGTCATGCTGAAAGACCCAGCCACGTTTCATCTTCAATGCCATTGCTGATGGAAGGAGGTTTTCACTCAAAATCTCACGATACATGGCCCCATTCATTCTTTCCTTTACACGGATCAGTCGTCCTGGTCCCTTTGCAGAAAAACAGCCCCAAAGCATGATGTTTCCACCCCCATGCTTCACAGTAGGTATGGTGTTCTTTGGATGCAACTCAGCATTCTTTGTCCTCCAAACACGACGAGTTGAGTTTTTACCTAAAAGTTATATTTTGGTTTCATCTGACCATATGACATTGTCCCAATCCTCTTCTGGATCATCCAAATGCACTCTAGCAAACTTCAGACGGGCCTGGACATGTACTGGCTTAAGCAGGGGGACACGTCTGGCACTGCAGGATTTGAGTCCCTGGCGGCGTAGTGTGTTACTGATGGTAGGCTTTGTTACTTTGGTCCCAGCTCTCTGCAGGTCATTCACTAGGTCCCCCCGTGTGGTTCTGGGATTTTTGCTCACCGTTCTTGTGATCATTTTGACCCCACGGGGTGATATCTTGCGTGGAGCCCCAGATCGAGGGAGATTATCAGTGGTCTTGTATGTCTTCCATTTTCTAATAATTGCTCCCACAGTTGATTTCTTCAAACCAAGCTGCTTACCTATTGCAGATTCAGTCTTCCCAGCCTGGTGCAGGTCTACAATTTTGTTTCTGGTGTCCTTTGACAGCTCTTTGGTCTTGGCCATAGTGGAGTTTGGAGTGTGACTGTTTGAGGTTGTGGACAGGTGTCTTTTATACTGATAACAAGTTCAAACAGGTGCCATTAATACAGGTAACGAGTGGAGGACAGAGGAGCCTCTTAAAGAAGAAGTTACAGGTCTGTGAGAGCCAGAAATCTTGCTTGTTTGTAGGTGACCAAATACTTATTTTCCACCATAATTTGCAAATAAATTCATAAAAATCCTACAATGTGATTTTCTGGATTTTTTTTTCTCATTTTGTCTGTCATAGTTGACGTGTACCTATGATGACAATTACAGGCCTCTCTCATCTTTTTAAGTGGGAGAACTTGCACAATTGGTGGCTGACTAAATACTTTTTTTCCCCACTGTATACAGCACTCCGTTGTTATTTCCCATCAGACGTTATTGACTCTGTTTCCATGTCCCGACGCTACTCCTGTTTCTGTATTGTTTATTGTTCGTGTTCTATTAAATTAACATTAGGAACATTAGGAACATTAGGAACATTAGGAATATTAGGAACATTAACAACATTAGGAACATTAAGAAAATTAGAAACATTAACAACATTAGGAACATTAAGAAAATTAGAAACATTAACAACATTAGGAACATTAGGAACATTAGAAACATTAGAAACATTAACAACATTAGGAACATTAAGAACATTAGGAACATTAGGAACATTAGGAACATTAAGAACATTAGGAACATTAAGAACATTAGGAACATTAGGAACATTAGGAACATTAAGAACATTAGGAACATTAGGAACATTAAGAACATTAGGAACATTAGGAACATTAAGAACATTAGGAACATTAAGAACATTAGGAACATTAGGAACATTAGGAACATTAGGAACATTAAGAACATTAGGAACATTAGGAACATTAGAAACAATAGGAACATTAGGAACATTAAGAACATTAGGAACATTAGGAACATTAGAAACAATAGGAACATTAGGAACATTAGAAACATTAACAACATTAGGAACATTAGGAACATTAGAAACATTAGAAACATTAACAACATTAGGAACATTAGGAACATTAGGAACATTAGGAACATTAGGAACATTAAGAACATTAAGAACATTAGGAACATTAAGAACATTAGGAACATTAGGAACATTAGGAACATTAAGAACATTAGGAACATTAAGAACATTAGGAACATTAAGAACATTAGGAACATTAGGAACATTAGGAACATTAGGAACATTAAGAACATTAGGAACATTAGGAACATTAGGAACATTAAGAACATTAGGAACATTAGGAACATTAGGAACATTAAGAACATTAGGAACATTAAGAACATTAGGAACATTAGGAACATTAGGAACATTAAGAACATTAGGAACATTAGGAACATTAAGAACATTAGGAACATTAGGAACATTAAGAACATTAGGAACATTAAGAACATTAGGAACATTAGGAACATTAGGAACATTAGGAACATTAAGAACATTAGGAACATTAGGAACATTAGAAACAATAGGAACATTAGGAACATTAGGAACATTAACAACATTAACAACATTAGAAACATTAGAAACATTAACAACATTAAGAACATTAGGAACATTAGGAACATTAAGAACATTAGGAACATTAAGAACATTAGGAACATTAGGAACATTAGGAACATTAGGAACATTAAGAACATTAGGAACATTAGGAACATTAAGAACATTAGGAACATTAGGAACATTAAGAACATTAGGAACATTAGGAACATTAGGAACATTAAGAACATTAGGAACATTAGGAACATTAAGAACATTAGGAACATTAAGAACATTAAGAACATTAGGAACATTATGAACATTAAGAACATTAGGAACATTAAGAACATTAAGAACATTAGGAACATTAAGAACATTAGGAACATTAGGAACATTAGGAACATTAGGAACATTAGGAACATTAAGAACATTAGGAACATTAGGAACATTAGGAACATTAACAACATTAACAACATTAGAAACATTAGAAACATTAACAACATTAAGAACATTAGGAACATTGGAAACATTAGAAATATTAAGAACATTAGGAACATTAAGAACATTAGGAACATTAGGAACATTAAGAACATTAGGAACATTAGGAACATTAAGAACATTAGGAACGTTGGAAACATTTAGAACGTTTAGAACATTAGGAACATTAGGAACATTAAGAACATTAGGAACATTAGGAACATTAGGAACATTAGGAACATTAAGAACATTAGGAACATTAGGAACATTAAGAACATTAGGAACATTAAGAACATTAGGAACATTAAGAACATTAAGAACATTAGGAACATTAGGAACATTAAGAACATTAGGATCATTAGGAACATTAAGAACATTAGGAACATTAGGAACATTAAGAACATTAAGAACATTAGGAACATTAGGAACATTAAGAACATTAGGAAAATTAGGAACATTAGGAACATTAAGAACATTAAGAACATTAGGAACATTAGGAACATTAAGAACATTAGGAACATTAGGAACATTAAGAACATTAGGAACATTAGGAACATTAGGAACATTAAGAACATTAAGAACATTAGGAACATTAAGAACATTAGGAACATTAGGAACATTAAGAACATTAAGAACATTAGGAACATTAGGAACATTAAGAACATTAGGAACATTAGGAACATTAAGAACATTAGGAACATTAAGAACATTAAGAACATTAGGAACATTAAGAACATTAGGAACATTAGGAACATTGGAAACATTAGGAACATTAGGAACATTAGGAACATTAGGAACATTAGGAACATTAGAAACATTAGGAACATTAGGAACATTAGGAACATTAAGAACATTAGGAACATTAGGAACATTAACAACATTAACAACATTAGAAACATTAGAAACATTAACAACATTAAGAACATTAGGAACATTAGGAACATTAGGAACATTGGAAACATTAGAAATATTAAGAACATTAGGAACATTAAGAACATTAGGAACATTAAGAACATTAGGAACATTAAGAACATTAGGAACATTAGGAACATTAAGAACATTAGGAACATTGGAAACATTTAGAACGTTTAGAACATTAGGAACATTAGGAACATTAAGAACATTAGGAACATTAGGAACATTAGGAACATTAAGAATATTAGGAACATTAGGAACATTAAGAACATTAGGAACATTAAGAACATTAGGAACATTAAGAACATTAAGAACATTAGGAACATTAGGAACATTAAGAACATTAGGAACATTAGGAACATTAGGAACATTAAGAACATTAGGAACATTAGGAACATTAGGAACATTAGGAACATTAAGAACATTAACAACATTAACAACATTAAGAACATTAAGAACATTAGAAACATTAGAAACATTAACAACATTAAGAACATTAGGAACATTAGGAACATTAACAACATTAAGAACATTAAGAACATTAGGAACATTAGGAACATTAAGAACATTAGGAACATTAAGAACATTAGAAACATTAGGAACATTGGAAACATTAGAAATATTAAGAACATTAGGAACATTAAGAACATTAGAAACATTAGGAACATTAACAACATTAAGAACCTTAAGAACATTAGGAACATTAACAACATTAGGAACATTAAGAACATTAGGAAAATTAAGAACATTAGAAACATTAGGAACATTAACAACATTAAGAACATTAAGAACATTAGGAACATTAACAACATTAGGAACATTAAGAATATTAGGAATATTAAGAACATTAGGAACATTAAGAACATTAGGAACATTAGGAACATTAGGAACATTAAGAACATTAGGAACATTAGGAACATTAAGAACATTAGGAACATTAAGAACATTAAGAACATTAGGAACATTAAGAACATTAGGAACATTAGGAACATTAGGAACATTAGGAACATTAGGAACATTAGGAACATTAGGAATATTAGGAACATTAGGAACATTAAGAACATTAGGAACATTAGGAACATTAACAACATTAGAAACATTAGAAACATTAGAAACATTAACAACATTAAGAACATTAGGAACATTAGGAACATTAGGAACATTGGAAACATTAGAAATATTAAGAACATTAGGAACATTAAGAACATTAGGAACATTAAGAACATTAGGAACATTAAGAACATTAGGAACATTAGGAACATTAAGAACATTAGGAACATTGGAAACATTTAGAACGTTTAGAACATTAGGAACATTAGGAACATTAAGAACATTAGGAACATTAGGAACATTAACAACATTAAGAACATTAGGAACATTAGGAACATTAAGAACATTAGGAACATTAAGAACATTAGGAACATTAAGAACATTAAGAACATTAGGAACATTAGGAACATTAAGAACATTAGGAACATTAGGAACATTAGGAACATTAAGAACATTAAGAACATTAGGAACATTAGGAACATTAAGAACATTAGGAACATTAGGAACATTAAGAACATTAGGAACATTAGGAACATTAGGAACATTAAGAACATTAGGAACATTAGGAACATTAAGAACATTAGGAACATTAGGAACATTAGGAACATTAAGAACATTAGGAACATTAGGAACATTAGGAACATTAAGAACATTAGGAACATTAAGAACATTAGGAACATTAGGAACATTAAGAACATTAGGAACATTAGGAACATTAAGAACATTAGGAACATTAGGAACATTAAGAACATTAGGAACATTAAGAACATTAGGAACATTAGGAACATTAGGAACATTAGGAACATTAAGAACATTAGGAACATTAGAAACAATAGGAACATTAGGAACATTAGGAACATTAACAACATTAACAACATTAGAAACATTAGAAACATTAACAACATTAAGAACATTAGGAACATTAGGAACATTAAGAACATTAGGAACATTAAGAACATTAGGAACATTAGGAACATTAGGAACATTAGGAACATTAGGAACATTAGGAACATTAAGAACATTAGGAACATTAGGAACATTAAGAACATTAGGAACATTAGGAACATTAGGAACATTAAGAACATTAGGAACATTAGGAACATTAAGAACATTAGGAACATTAAGAACATTAAGAACATTAGGAACATTATGAACATTAAGAACATTAGGAACATTAAGAACATTAAGAACATTAGGAACATTAAGAACATTAGGAACATTAGGAACATTAGGAACATTAAGAACATTAGGAACATTAGGAACATTAGGAACATTAACAACATTAACAACATTAGAAACATTAGAAACATTAACAACATTAAGAACATTAGGAACATTAGGAACATTAGGAACATTGGAAACATTAGAAATATTAAGAACATTAGGAACATTAAGAACATTAGGAACATTAGGAACATTAAGAACATTAGGAACATTAGGAACATTAAGAACATTAGGAACGTTGGAAACATTTAGAACGTTTAGAACATTAGGAACATTAGGAACATTAAGAACATTAGGAACATTAGGAACATTAGGAACATTAGGAACATTAAGAACATTAGGAACATTAGGAACATTAAGAACATTAGGAACATTAAGAACATTAGGAACATTAAGAACATTAAGAACATTAGGAACATTAGGAACATTAAGAACATTAGGATCATTAGGAACATTAAGAACATTAGGAACATTAGGAACATTAAGAACATTAAGAACATTAGGAACATTAGGAACATTAAGAACATTAGGAAAATTAGGAACATTAGGAACATTAAGAACATTAAGAACATTAGGAACATTAGGAACATTAAGAACATTAGGAACATTAGGAACATTGGAAACATTTAGAACGTTTAGAACATTAGGAACATTAGGAACATTAAGAACATTAGGAACATTAGGAACATTAACAACATTAAGAACATTAGGAACATTAGGAACATTAGAAACATTAGGAACATTAGGAACATTAGGAACATTAAGAACATTAGGAACATTAGGAACATTAACAACATTAACAACATTAGAAACATTAGAAACATTAACAACATTAAGAACATTAGGAACATTAGGAACATTAGGAACATTGGAAACATTATAAATATTAAGAACATTAGGAACATTAAGAACATTAGGAACATTAAGAACATTAGGAACATTAAGAACATTAGGAACATTAGGAACATTAAGAACATTAGGAACATTGGAAACATTTAGAACGTTTAGAACATTAGGAACATTAGGAACATTAAGAACATTAGGAACATTAGGAACATTAGGAACATTAAGAACATTAGGAACATTAGGAACATTAAGAACATTAGGAACATTAAGAACATTAGGAACATTAAGAACATTAAGAACATTAGGAACATTAGGAACATTAAGAACATTAGGAACATTAGGAACATTAGGAACATTAAGAACATTAAGAACATTAGGAACATTAGGAACATTAGGAACATTAAGAACATTAGGAACATTAGGAACATTAAGAACATTAGGAACATTAGGAACATTAGGAACATTAAGAACATTAGGAACATTAGGAACATTAGGAACATTAGGAACATTAAGAACATTAGGAACATTAGGAACATTAGGAACATTAAGAACATTAACAACATTAACAACATTAAGAACATTAGAAACATTAGAAACATTAACAACATTAAGAACATTAGGAACATTAGGAACATTAACAACATTAAGAACATTAAGAACATTAGGAACATTAGGAACATTAAGAACATTAGGAACATTAAGAACATTAGAAACATTAGGAACATTGGAAACATTAGAAATATTAAGAACATTAGGAACATTAAGAACATTAGAAACATTAGGAACATTAACAACATTAAGAACCTTAAGAACATTAGGAACATTAACAACATTAGGAACATTAAGAACATTAGGAAAATTAAGAACATTAGAAACATTAGGAACATTAACAACATTAAGAACATTAAGAACATTAGGAACATTAACAACATTAGGAACATTAAGAATATTAGGAACATTAAGAACATTAGGAACATTAAGAACATTAAGAACATTAAGAACATTAGGAACATTAGGAACATTAGGAACATTAAGAACATTAGGAACATTAGGAACATTAAGAACATTAGGAACATTAAGAACATTAGGAACATTAAGAACATTAGGAACATTAGGAACATTGGAAACATTAGGAACATTAGGAACATTAGGAACATTAGGAACATTAGGAACATTAGAAACATTAGGAACATTAGGAACATTAGGAACATTAGGAACATTAAGAACATTAGGAACATTAGGAACATTAACAACATTAGAAACATTAGAAACATTAGAAACATTAACAACATTAAGAACATTAGGAACATTAGGAACATTAGGAACATTGGAAACATTAGAAATATTAAGAACATTAGGAACATTAAGAACATTAGGAACATTAAGAACATTAGGAACATTAAGAACATTAGGAACATTAGGAACATTAAGAACATTAGGAACATTGGAAACATTTAGAACGTTTAGAACATTAGGAACATTAGGAACATTAAGAACATTAGGAACATTAGGAACATTAACAACATTAAGAACATTAGGAACATTAGGAACATTAAGAACATTAGGAACATTAAGAACATTAGGAACATTAAGAACATTAAGAACATTAGGAACATTAGGAACATTAAGAACATTAGGAACATTAGGAACATTAGGAACATTAAGAACATTAAGAACATTAGGAACATTAGGAACATTAAGAACATTAGGAACATTAGGAACATTAAGAACATTAGGAACATTAGGAACATTAGGAACATTAAGAACATTAGGAACATTAGGAACATTAGGAACATTAGGAACATTAAGAACATTAGGAACATTAGGAACATTAAGAACATTAACAACATTAACAACATTAAGAACATTAGAAACATTAGAAACATTAACAACATTAAGAACATTAGGAACATTAGGAACATTAACAACATTAAGAACATTAAGAACATTAGGAACATTAGGAACATTAAGAACATTAGGAACATTAAGAACATTAGAAACATTAGGAACATTGGAAACATTAGAAATATTAAGAACATTAGGAACATTAAGAACATTAGAAACATTAGGAACATTAACAACATTAAGAACATTAAGAACATTAGGAACATTAACAACATTAGGAACATTGGAAACATTAGGAACATTAAGAACATTAAGAACATTAGGAACATTAGGAATATTAAGAACATTAACAACATTAAGAACATTAGAAACATTAGAAACATTAACAACATTAAGAACATTAAGAACATTAGGAACATTAGGAACATTAAGAACATTAAGAACATTAGGAACATTAGGAACATTAGGAACATTAAGAACATTAGGAATATTAAGAACATTAACAACATTAAGAACATTAGAAACATTAGAAACATTAACAACATTAAGAACATTAAGAACATTAGGAACATTAGGAACATTAAGAACATTAGGAACATTAAGAACATTAGAAACATTAGAAACATTAACAACATTAAGAACTTTAAGAACATTAGGAACATTAGGAACATTAAGAACATTAAGAACATTAAGAACATTAGGAACATTAAGAACATTAGGAACATTAGGAACATTAAGAACATTAGGAACATTGGGAACATTAGGAACATTAAGAACATTAAGAACATTAGGAACATTAGGAACATTAGGAACATTAAGAACATTAGGAACATCAGGAACATTAAGAACATTAGGAACATTAGGAACATTAGGAACATTAAGAACATTAGGAACATTAGGAACATTAAGAACATTAGGAACATTAGGAACATTAGGAACATTAAGAACATTAGGAACATTAGGAACATTAGGAACATTAACAACATTAAGAACATTAAGAACATTAGGAACATTAGGAACATTAAGAACATTAGGAACATTAAGAACATTAGAAACATTAGAAACATTAACAACATTAAGAACTTTAAGAACATTAGGAACATTAGGAACATTAAGAACATTAAGAACATTAGGAACATTAAGAACATTAGGAACATTAGGAACATTAAGAACATTAGGAACATTGGGAACATTAGGAACATTAAGAACATTAAGAACATTAGGAACATTAGGAACATTAGGAACATTAAGAACATTAGGAACATTAGGAACATTAAGAACATTAGGAACATTAGGAACATTAGGAACATTAAGAACATTAGGAACATTAGGAACATTAAGAACATTAGGAACATTAGGAACATTAGGAACATTAAGAACATTAGGAACATTAGGAACATTAGGAACATTAGGAACATTAAGAACATTGGGAACATTAGGAACATTAGGAACATTAAGAACATTAACAACATTAACAACATTAAGAACATTAGGAACATTAGGAACATTAACAACATTAAGAACATTAGGAACATTAGGAACATTAGGAACATTAGGAACATTAGGAACATTAACAACATTAAGAACATTAGGAACATTAGGAACATTAACAACATTAGGAACATTAGGAACATTAGGAACATTAAGAACATTAGGAACATTAGGAACATTAAGAACATTAGGAACATTAAGAACATTAGAAACATTAGGAACATTGGAAACATTAGAAATATTAAGAACATTAGGAACATTAAGAACATTAGAAACATTAGGAACATTAACAACATTAACAACATTAAGAACATTAGGAACATTAACAACATTAGGAACATTGGAAACATTAGGAACATTAAGAACATTAAGAACATTAGGAACATTAGGAACATTAAGAACATTAGGAACATTAGGAATATTAAGAACATTAACAACATTAAGAACATTAGAAACATTAGAAACATTAAGAACATTAAGAACATTAGGAACATTAGGAACATTAAGAACATTAAGAACATTAGGAACATTAGGAACATTAGGAACATTAAGAACATTAAGAACATTAAGAACATTAGGAACATTAGGAACATTAGGAACATTAGAAACATTAAGAACATTAAGAACATTAGAAACATTAGGAACATTGGAAACATTAGAAATATTAAGAACATTAGGAACATTAAGAACATTAGAAACATTTGGAACATTAACAACATTAACAACATTAAGAACATTAGGAACATTAACAACATTAGGAACATTGGAAACATTAGGAACATTAAGAACATTAAGAACATTAGGAACATTAGGAACATTAAGAACATTAGGAACATTAGGAATATTAAGAACATTAACAACATTAAGAACATTAGAAACATTAGAAACATTAAGAACATTAAGAACATTAGGAACATTAGGAACATTAAGAACATTAAGAACATTAGGAACATTAGGAACATTAGGAACATTAAGAACATTAAGAACATTAAGAACATTAGGAACATTAGGAACATTAGAAACATTAAGAACATTAAGAACATTAAGAACATTAGAAACATTAGGAACATTAAGAACATTAGGAATATTAAGAACATTAACAACATTAAGAACATTAGAAACATTAGAAACATTAACAACATTAAGAACATTAGGAACATTAGGAACATTAAGAACATTAGGAACATTAAGAACATTAGAAACATTAGAAACATTAACAACATTAAGAACATTAAGAACATTAGGAACATTAGGAACATTAAGAACATTAAGAACATTAAGAACATTAGGAACATTAAGAACATTAGGAACATTAGGAACATTAAGAACATTAGGAACATTAGGAACATTAAGAACATTAGGAACATTAGGAACATTAGGAACATTAAGAACATTAGGAACATTAGGAACATTAAGAACATTAGGAACATTAGGAACATTAGGAACATTAAGAACATTAGGAACATTAGGAACATTAGGAACATTAAGAACATTAGGAACATTAGGAATATTTGAACATTAGGAACATTAAGAACATTAACAACATTAACAACATTAAGAACATTAGGAACATTAGGAACATTAGAAACATTAGGAACATTGGAAACATTAGAAATATTAAGAACATTAGGAACATTAAGAACATTAGAAACATTAGGAACATTAACAACATTAAGAACATTAAGAACATTAGGAACATAAACAACATTAGGAACATTGGAAACATTAGGAACATTAAGAACATTAGGAATATTAAGAACATTAGAAACATTAGGAACATTGGAAACATTAGAAATATTAAGAACATTAGGAACATTAAGAACATTAGAAACATTAGGAACATTAACAACATTAAGAACATTAAGAACATTAGGAACATTAAGAACATTAGAAACATTAGGAACATTAACAACATTAAGAACATTAAGAACATTAGGAACATTAACAACATTAGGAACATTGGAAACATTAGGAACATTAAGAACATTAGGAATATTAAGAACATTAAGAACATTAAGAACATTAGGAACATTAAGAACATTAAGAACATTAAGAACATTAGGAATATTAAGAACATTAACAACATTAAGAACATTAGAAACATTAGAAACATTAACAACATTAAGAACATTAAGAACATTAGGAACATTAGGAACATTAAGAACATTAGGAACATTAAGAACATTAGAAACATTAGAAACATTAACAACATTAAGAACATTAAGAACATTAGGAACATTAGGAACATTAAGAACATTAAGAACATTAAGAACATTAGGAACATTAAGAACATTAGGAACATTAAGAACATTAGGAACATTAAGAACATTAGGAACATTAAGAACATTAAGAACATTAGGAACATTAAGAACATTAGGAACATTAAGAACATTAACAACATTAAGAACATTAGAAACATTAGAAACATTAACAACATTAAGAACATTAAGAACATTAGGAACATTAGGAACATTAGGAACATTAAGAACATTAGGAACATTAAGAACATTAGAAACATTAGGAACATTGGAAACATTAGAAATATTAAGAACATTAGGAACATTAAGAACATTAGGAACATTAAGAACATTAAGAACATTAAGAACATTAGGAACATTAAGAACATTAGGAACATTAAGAACATTAGGAATATTAAGAACATTAACAACATTAAGAACATTAGAAACATTAGAAACATTAACAACATTAAGAACATTAAGAACATTAGGAACATTAGGAACATTAAGAACATTAGGAACATTAAGAACATTAGAAACATTAGAAACATTAACAACATTAAGAACATTAAGAACATTAGGAACATTAGGAACATTAAGAACATTAAGAACATTAAGAACATTAGGAACATTAAGAACATTAGGAACATTAAGAACATTAGGAACATTAAGAACATTAGGAACATTAAGAACATTAAGAACATTAGGAACATTAAGAACATTAAGAACATTAGGAACATTAAGAACATTAACAACATTAAGAACATTAGAAACATTAGAAACATTAACAACATTAAGAACATTAAGAACATTAGGAACATTAACAACATTAAGAACATTAAGAACATTAGGAACATTAGGAACATTAAGAACATTAGGAACATTAAGAACATTAGAAACATTAGGAACATTGGAAACATTAGAAATATTAAGAACATTAGGAACATTAAGAACATTAGGAACATTAAGAACATTAGGAACATTAAGAACATTAAGAACATTAGGAACATTAAGAACATTAAGAACATTAAGAACGTTAGGAACATTAGGAACATTAGAAACATTAGAAATATTAAGAACATTAGGAACATTAAGACCATTAGGAACATTAGGAACATTAGAAACATTAGAAATATTAAGAACATTAAGAACATTAAGAACATTAGAAACATTAAGAACATTAGGAACATTAAGAACATTAGGAACATTAGAAACATTAAGAACATTAGGAACATTAGGAACATTAGGAACATTAAGAACATTAGGAACATTAAGACCATTAGGAACATTAGGAACATTAGAAACATTAGAAATATTAAGAACATTAGGAACATTAAGACCATTAGGAACATTAGGAACATTAGAAACATTAGAAATATTAAGAACATTAAGAACATTAAGAACATTAGAAACATTAGGAACATTAGGAACATTAAGAACATTAGGAACATTAGAAACATTAAGAACATTAGGAACATTAGGAACATTAAGAACATTAGGAACATTAAGAACATTAGGAACATTAGGAACATTAAGAACATTAGGATCATTAGGAACATTAAGAACATTAAGAACATTAGGAACATTAAGAACATTAGGAACATTAGGAACATTAAGAACATTAGGAACATTAGGAACATTAAGAACATTAGGAACATTAAGAACATTAGGAACATTAGGAACATTAGGAACATTAAGAACATTAGGAACATTAGGAACATTAGAAACAATAGGAACATTAGGAACATTAGGAACATTAACAACATTAACAACATTAGAAACATTAGAAACATTAACAACATTAAGAACATTAGGAACATTAGGAACATTAAGAACATTAGGAACATTAGGAACATTAGGAACATTAAGAACATTAGGATCATTAGGAACATTAAGAACATTAGGAACATTAGGAACATTAAGAACATTAGGAACATTAGGAACATTAGGAACATTAAGAACATTAGGAACATTAGGAACATTAGGAACATTAAGAACATTAGGAACATTAGGAACATTAGGAACATTAAGAACATTAGGAACATTAGGAACATTAGGAACATTAAGAACATTAGGAACATTAGGAACATTAGGAACATTAAGAACATTAGGAACATTAGGAACATTAAGAACATTAGGATCATTAGGAACATTAAGAACATTAGGAACATTAAGAACATTAGGAACATTAGGAACATTAGGAACATTAAGAACATTAGGAACATTAAGAACATTAGGAACATTAGGAACATTAAAAACATTAGGAACATTAAGAACATTAGGAACATTAGGAACATTAAGAACATTAGGAACATTAAGAACATTAGGAACATTAGAAACATTAGGAACATTAGGATCATTAGAAACATTAAGAACATTAAGAACATTAGGAACATTAGGAACATTAAGAACATTAGGAACATTAAGAACATTAAGAACATTAAGAACATTAAGAACATTAGGAACATTAGAAACATTAGGAACATTAGGATCATTAGAAACATTAAGAACATTAAGAACATTAGGAACATTAGGAACATTAGGAACATTAGGAACATTAAGAACATTAGGAACATTAGGAACATTAAGAACATTAGGATCATTAGGAACATTAAGAACATTAAGAACATTAGGAACATTAAGAACATTAGGAACATTAGGAACATTAGGAACATTAGAAACATTAAGAACATTAGGAACATTAGGAACATTAAGAACATTAGGAACATTAAGAACATTAGGAACATTAGGAACATTAAGAACATTAGGATCATTAGGAACATTAAGAACATTAAGAACATTAGGAACATTAAGAACATTAGGAACATTAGGAACATTAAGAACATTAAGAACATTAGGAACATTAGGAACATTAAGAACATTAGGAACATTAAGAACATTAGGAACATTAGGAACATTAAGAACATTAGGAACATTAGGAACATTAGAAACAATAGGAACATTAGGAACATTAGGAACATTAACAACATTAACAACATTAGAAACATTAGAAACATTAACAACATTAAGAACATTAGGAACATTAGGAACATTAAGAACATTAGGAACATTAGGAACATTAGGAACATTAAGAACATTAGGATCATTAGGAACATTAAGAACATTAGGAACATTAGGAACATTAAGAACATTAGGAACATTAGGAACATTAGGAACATTAAGAACATTAGGAACATTAGGAACATTAGGAACATTAAGAACATTAGGAACATTAGGAACATTAGGAACATTAAGAACATTAGGAACATTAGGAACATTAGGAACATTAAGAACATTAGGAACATTAGGAACATTAGGAACATTAAGAACATTAGGAACATTAGGAACATTAAGAACATTAGGATCATTAGGAACATTAAGAACATTAGGAACATTAAGAACATTAGGAACATTAGGAACATTAGGAACATTAAGAACATTAGGAACATTAAGAACATTAGGAACATTAGGAACATTAAAAACATTAGGAACATTAAGAACATTAGGAACATTAGGAACATTAAGAACATTAGGAACATTAAGAACATTAGGAACATTAGAAACATTAGGAACATTAGGATCATTAGAAACATTAAGAACATTAAGAACATTAGGAACATTAGGAACATTAAGAACATTAGGAACATTAAGAACATTAAGAACATTAGGAACATTAGGAACATTAAGAACATTAGGATCATTAGGAACATTAAGAACATTAAGAACATTAAGAACATTAGGAACATTAGAAACATTAGGAACATTAGGATCATTAGAAACATTAAGAACATTAAGAACATTAGGAACATTAGGAACATTAGGAACATTAGGAACATTAAGAACATTAGGAACATTAGGAACATTAAGAACATTAGGATCATTAGGAACATTAAGAACATTAAGAACATTAGGAACATTAGGAACATTAGGAACATTAAGAACATTAGGAACATTAAGAACATTAGGATCATTAGGAACATTAAGAACATTAAGAACATTAGGAACATTAAGAACATTAGGAACATTAGGAACATTAGGAACATTAAGAACATTAGGAACATTAAGAACATTAGGAACATTAGGAACATTAAAAACATTAGGAACATTAAGAACATTAGGAACATTATGAACATTAAGAACATTAGGAACATTAAGAACATTAGGAACATTAGAAACATTAGGAACATTAGGATCATTAGAAACATTAAGAACATTAGGAACATTAGGAACATTAAGAACATTAAGAACATTAGGAACATTAAGAACATTAGGATCATTAGGAACATTAGGAACATTAGGAACATTAGGAACATTAAGAACATTAAGAACATTAGGAACATTAGGAACATTAAGAACATTAGGAACATTAAGAACATTAGGAACATTAGGAACATTAAGAACGTTAGGAACGTTAGGAACATTAACAACATTAGGAACATTAAGAACATTAGGAACATTAAGAACATTAGGAACATTAGGAACATTAAGAACATTAAGAACATTAAGAACATTAGGAACATTAGGAACATTAGAACATTAAGAACATTAGGAACATTAAGAACATTAGGATCATTAGGAACATTAAGAACATTAAGAACATTAAGAACATTAGGAACATTAGGAACATTAAGAACATTAAGAACATTAGGAACATTAAGAACATTAGGATCATTAGGAACATTAAGAACATTAAGAACATTAGGAACATTAAAAACATTAGGAACATTAAGAACGTTAGGAACGTTAGGAACATTAGGAACATTAGGAACATTAAGAACATTAGGAACATTAAGAACATTAGGAACATTAGAAACATTAGGAACATTAGGAACATTAGGAACATTAGGAACATTAGAAATATTAGAAACATTAGAAACATTAGAAACATTAGGAACATTAAGAACATTAGGAACATTAAGAACATTAGAAACATTAGGAACATTAGGAACATTAGGAACATTAGGAACACTCAAACCGTTGCGCCTGGCACCTACTACCATACCCCGTTCAAAGGCACTTAAATATTTTGTCTTGCCCATTCACCCTCTGAATGGCACACATACACAATCCATGTCTCAAGGTTTCAAAATCCTTCTTTAACCTGTCTCCTCCCCTTCATCTACACTGATTAAAGTGGATTTAACAAGTGACATCAATACGGGATCATAGCTTTCACCTGGATTCACCTGGTTAGTCTGTATGTTGTGGAAATAATTCTCAGTGTAAATCTAATCAATGATTATTTTAGCAGCAGCGTAGGTTTGAGGGGGTGTGAGGGTGTAAGTGTGTGGTGTGAGTAAGGAGGGTGTATGTGTGTATGGTGTGAGTAGGAGTGACAGTGAAGGTGTGTCTGAGTGGGTAGAGACCTGTGGATGGGCGTAGAGTCAGTGGGGATAGTCTGTGGGAGAGGGAGAGCAGTAGTTAGTCATTTAACAGTCTTATTAAGGCCAAGGGATAGAAGCTGTTTAGGAGTTTGTTGGTCTGAGCCTTGATGCACCTGTTCTGCTGGAAGGAAGCATGGAGAACAGTCCATGTCTCTGGTTGCTGGAGTCTTTGGCAATCTTTGGGGCATTTCTTATACACCGCCTGGCATATACGTCCTGGATGCCTGGGAGCTCACTAGGGGTGTTCTAACATGGCCATACTCGTATTAGTAAATTGACAGTTGATAGTCGGATCAAATCTGATGATACTCATTAGTGTTTTAATATTAGGGACAGATCGAAATTTACTGAGGGGAAGGGATGTTCCAAAATAGGGGAGGGTTGTCAAACTTATTTTTTGCTTTGGAAAAGGTTGTGTCGTTTTTTTTGGGGGGGGGGGGGGGGGGGTCACTGTGTTTTTTCCCTGGTTTACCTTTACTCTTCTGCTCATATTTTCCCTATAAACAATGGCTTAACTTACTTTTGATATTACCTTAATAAAGTTTAGAAACTTTAGTGAAGGCTTGGTAAGGTGTGGCTATACTGAAGGGGAATGGAAACACTAGGATTTAGAACGCCAGCTAACTGTAACTGTAAATCACAATATTGGCATTGTTGCATCACTGGCAGGAGAGAAAAGTTTGGAACTCCCAAATATGGCTGAATTTACCGAGAGTAGCTCCGAGTCTGAGAATGAGTTTATAACAGAGGATGAAATAACGTTAGTTAGGGAGCCAATAAACCTACTGAAGCCGTTCATGTTTGAGCCGATCGTTGCCCCAGATCAGAGAGTTTGTTCTCGTAGCAGTAACAACACAGATATGCTGCCTGAAACACCTCAGCCAGAGGGTCGGCCAGTGGCGGCTCCTGAAAAAATTCTCAGGGGGGGCAATTTTTCTGATGATTTAGGTGACCTACACACATTTTAAAAAAGATATGTCCAGCAACAACATGAAGACAGGGGCAGCATATAAGTCAATACCAGAAGCATTTATTGACTGATCTCAAAAGTGTTGGGTTACCAGGGTTGGTGGAGCCCTCAGTTTCATCTTTGCCTCGCAAAGCTAACTCAAACACTCCGCAAAACTTCACACACTGGATTAGCCGGCTGAGGATGTGGCGGTTCTTGCTAATGTCGTAGTAAATATATTTGTTATAGTGAATATGGAATATGATATGTTGAGTAAAATGTTGTGCTAAGATCTATTTAGGTCAGGAGCTGGTTATAAGTTCTGTTCCTATCCAATAACAATGGACAAAAGGGTCCTATCTTGTCAGCCTTGTCAGCAGGTGGCCAAGGACAACACCCACGCCATAGGCCTCTCAGTTCTTCCAACTCACGAGTTCTTGCTCTGAGGACACACACACACACACACACAAACACACACACACACACACATCATCACTGTTAAACACACACACACACACACACACACACACACATCATCACTGTTAAACACACACACACACACACAAAAATCCCCTCTCTTAGGCTGAACATTTGAAGACAGAGAACCCGACTCAGAGCCAATGCAACAGTGACACTAGCCTGGAGGGGACCTCGCCCAACTCATCAGGACCAATCAGAAGATCAGAACTACTAGATTCAACCTACTTCATTTATTGCATAAAATGTCTGCACACAATGAAACATTGTCTTCAGATAACGAACGGGTCCGTGCACGCGATTCCAGATATCTTTACCTCTGAATAAACTGCCTTTATTATACCATATCCACCCTGTCCAAAGTCTCTACTTGGTCTCAGTTCTCCAGTAAACTTGTGATTATCAACACTAACCTCATTGTTGTGGCGGCGGACAGCTAGCCTGTATCCCTCATCCAGTTGAGTGGCAATGTTCACTCCCCAAAGCAGACAATCTCTAACAGCTATCCATGTGGGTCTTTGACAGCTCATGTTTCTTAATCTTTCCTGAAAGATGGTGCATGTCCGTTACACACCAGTCGCTGTCCAAGCGGTGCTGTCTGCCGTGCCGCCTTCAGGGTGAAAGAGTAAGCAGGGGGTAGCAGAAGACTGCATTAGCTACATCGCAGCCTGCTAGCCAGGTTTTTCGTTCGTACTAATTTTTGGAAAATCCTCGGGTGTAGGACTTTCCGCCTTTAGTAGAAACCTGTTGAATTATTAAATTTGGTCTGGGAGGTCCTAATTGTTTCGTTGCCAATTTATTTTGATTTGTTCGCCGACAAAAAGTAACTTATTTCAAAGAGACAATCGAGTTGCACTGAACGCTATAGCAATCTTACCAGTAGTACGTGAATTGATTGACGCTGCTACCCGCTCTTTTCTTAGTTACGTTCATGGTTACGTATGACGTAAGCGCGTAAGTGCAAGCCCTCAGAAACCCATAGAGATTGTATTGAAAGCTCTGATATTTGAAAAAAATAGATTTTACATGGGAGTCTATGAGAGACTTCTGGGCGATTTTCAACCTGACTGAAATCGCCCCAAAAGGGGGGGGGGGGGGCATTTGAAGCACGACTTTAGCCTGATTGGACATTTAGTGGCAGATCAGACGTCTAGATTACAACACTGATAACTACTGTTGCCGTGATATAATTGATTAGAAAAAAAATCCCTTCCTTTTCCCGTTTGGCAGTGCGTCGCCCATATCGCACTATTGAACACACCGCCCCTGGGGTCGGCATAGCGGTGACACAAACTGGTGTGAGTGCGGATGCTGCCAGGTAATGGCTGGGGAGTAGGAGTCCGGATGCTGCCAGATAATGGCTGGGGAGGAGGAGTGCGGATGCTGCCAGGTAATGGCTGGGGAGGAGGAGTGCGGATGCTGCCAGGTAATGGCTGGGGAGGAGGAGTCCGGATGCTGCCAGGTAATGGCTGGGGAGGAGGAGTCCGGATGCTGCCAGGTCATGGCTGGGGAGGAGGAGTGCGGATGCTGCCAGGTAATGGCTGGGGAGGAGGAGTCCGGATGCTGCCAGGTCATGGCTGGGGAGGAGGAGGTAATGGCTGGGGAGGAGGAGGTAATGGCTGGGGAGGAGGAGTGCGGATACTGCCAGGTAATGGCTGGGGAGGAGGAGTCCGGATGCTGCCAGGTAATGGCTGGGGAGGAGGAGTCCGGATGCTGCCAGGTAATGGCTGGGGAGGAGGAGTGCGGATACTGCCAGGTCATGGCTGGGGAGTAGGAGTGCGGATGCTGCCAGGTAATGGCTGGGGAGTAGGAGTGCGGATGCTGCCAGGTAATGGCTGGGGAGTAGGAGTGCGGATGCTGCCAGGTAATGGCTGGGGAGTAGGAGTGCGGATGCTGCCAGGTCATGGCTGGGGAGGAGGAGGTAATGGCTGGGGAGGAGGAGTGCGGATGCTGCCAGGTAATGGCTGGGGAGTATGAGTGTGTGTGTTGTAGAGAGATGGTGGCGATACGGCACCAAATCCCAGCGGATGGCGGCTGTATTACGTCCAGTCAGAGGTTCCTGTCAGTCTGTCTGGACGGCGACGTATTGGACGCGTCACTAATCCTTATGAAGGACTTCCTGGCAAAAGAGGTTACTCGACCAGTCAGCAGCCATACCGGCCAGTTAAATAATTGCTGAAAATTTGCTTGATTAGAAATTGTTTAAAGGTAACATCAGTAGTGGGTAGGTGCTCAATATTTATAATCAGTATCCCAGAACGATGTTTATCACAAGCGCTGTTTGGCGCCATGGTAACACAGTCACCTTTTGATTAGACGACCGGAGGTCGAATCGGAGACAGCGTCATGATTCATGAAATATCATTCTAACCAATAATGGGGCTTGCTCATTATAAATACATTGTGATTTAGTTTCGGTATCAGACTAACTTTTCTTATGATTTTGCTTGCAGAGCATACAGGCTGTCAGTTTATCGCCAGTTCACCCTACGGGCACCAGGGAGAATTGGACGAGGTGTACGGCGTCTCATCCCTGCCTGTGTTGTCTCTCCCGTAAGGCGCGGATACCCAGAAGCAGAGGCATTTACGTAGGGTTTGAGTTTGAATTAAACCAGTTCATTTAGGAAATCTAACCTGCTGTCATTTTTTTAAAGACATAGGCCAAATGCCTGCGCCTTACGTAAAAATAGTATTAGTTAGCTTGTCCACTATAACAACAGGTTCAAGCGTAACTAGATAAACTTGCTTTGAAGATAAAACTACTTTCAACGTGCACTAACCCCTTGTCCCTGTTGCTAGAGTAGTGACTTAGACTAGCTTTGGCTGCCACCTATTGGAAAGGAATGGTAACTACACTGGGCAGCTAGTTGGTCAAAGGATACTTTGATAATATATGCCATTTAGCAGACGCCTTTATGGCAGGTAGGGGTGAGGAGGATGGTTGGCAGGTAGGGGGAAGGAGGATGGTTGGCAGGTAGGGACGAGGAGGATGTTTGGCAGGTAGGGGGAAGGAGGATGGTTGGCAGGTAGGGGGAAGGAGGATGGTTGGCAGGTAGGGGGAAGGAGGATGGTTGGCAGGTAGGGGAAGGAGGATGGTTGGCAGGTAGGGGGAAGGAGAATGGTTGGCAGGTAGGGGGAAGGAGGACGGTTGGCAGGTAGGGGGAAGGAGGATGGTTGGCAGGTAGGGGAAGGAGGATGGTTGGCAGGTAGGGGGAAGGAGGATGGTTGGCAGGTAGGGGGAAGGAGGATGGTAGGCAGGTAGGGGGAAGGAGGATGGTTGGCAGGGAGGGGGAAGGAGGGTGGTTGGCAGGTAGGGGAAGGAGGGTGGTTGGCAGGTAGGGGGAAGGAGGATTGTTGGCAGGTAGGGGCGAGGAGGATGGTTGGCAGGTAGGGGGAAGGAGGATAGTTGGCAGGTAGGGGGAAGGAGGATGGTTGGCAGGTAGGGTGAAGGAGGATGGTTGGCAGGTAGGGGGAAGGAGGATGGTTGGCAGGTAGGGGCGAGGAGGATGGTTGGCAGGTGGGGGGAAGGAGGATGGTTGGCAGGTAGGGGGAAGGAGGACGGTTGGCAGGTAGGGGGAAGGAGGACGGTTGGCAGGTAGGGGGAAGGAGGACGGTTGGCAGGTAGGGGGAAGGAGGATGGTTGGCAAGTAGGGGCGAGGAGGATGGTTGGCAGGTAGGGGGAAGGAGGATGGTTTGCAGGTAGGGGTGAGGAGGATGGTTGGCAGGTAGGGGGAAGGAGGGTGGTTGGCAGGTAGGTGGAAGGAGGATGGTTGGCAGGTAAGGGCGAGGAGGATGGTTGGCAGGTAGGGGGAAGGAGGATGGTTGGCAGGTAGGGGGAAGGAGGATGGTTGGCAGGTAGGGGGAAGGAGGATGGTTGGCAGGTAGGGGGAAGGAGGATGGTTGGCAGGTAGGGGGAAGGAGGATGGTTGGCAGGTAGGGGGAAGGAGGATGGTTGGCAGGTAGGGGGAAGGAGGATGGTTGGCAGGTAGGGGCGAGGAGGATGGTTGGCAGGTAGGGGGAAGGAGGATGGTTGGCAGGTAGGGGGAAGGAGGATGGTTGGCAGGTAGGGGGAAGGAGGATGGTTGGCAGGTAGGGGAAGGAGGATGGTTGGCAGGTAGGGGGAAGGAGGATGGTTGGCAGGTAGGGGAAGGAGGATGGTTGGCAGGTAGGGGGAAGGAGGATGGTTGGCAGATAGGGGCGAGGAGGGTGGTTGGCAGGTAGGGGCGAGGATGAAGGGTTGGCAGGTAGGGGGAAGGAGGATGGTTGGCTGGTAGGGGTGAGGAGGATGGTTGGCAGGTAGGGGGAAGGAGGATGGTTGGCAGGTAGGGGGAAGGAGGATGGTTGGCAGGTAAGGGCGAGGAGGATGGTTGGCAGGTAGGGGGAAGGAGGATGGTTGGCAGGTAGGGGGAAGGAGGATGGTTGGCAGGTAGGGGGAAGGAGGATGGTTGGCAGGTAGGGGGAAGGAGGATGGTTGGCAGGTAGGGGGAAGGAGGATGGTTGGCAGGTAGGGGGAAGGAGGATGGTTGGCAGGTAGGGGCGAGGAGGATGGTTGGCAGGTATGGGGAAGGAGGATGGTTGGCAGGTAGGGGCGAGGAGGTGGGTGGGAGGTAGGGACGAGGAGGTGGGTGGCAGGTAGGGGCGAGGAGGAAGGTTGGCAGGTAGGGGGAAGGAGGATGGTGGGCAGGTAGGGAAAGGAGGATGGTTGGCAGGTAGGGGGAAGGAGGATGGTTGGCAGGTAGGGGAAGGAGGATGGTTGGCAGGTAGGGGGAAGGAGGATGGTTGGCAGGTATGGGGAAGGAGGATGGTTGGCAGGTAGGGGGAAGGAGGATGGTTGGCAGATAGGGGGAAGGAGGATGGTTGGCAGATAGGGGCGAGGAGGGTGGTTGGCAGGTAGGGGCGAGGAGGAAGGGTTGGCAGGTAGGGGGAAGGAGGATGGTTGGCTGGTAGGGGTGAGGAGGATGGTTGGCAGGTAGGGGGAAGGAGGATGGTTGGCAGGGAGGGGGAAGGAGGGTGTTTGGCAGGTAGGGACGAGGAGGATGGTTGGCCGGTAGGGGGAAGGAGGATGGGTGCGAGGGAGGGTGAAGGAGGGTGGTTGGCAGGTAGGGACGAGGAGGATGGTTGGCCGGTAGGGGGAAGGAGGATGGTTGGCAGGTAGGGGGAAGGAGGATGGTTGGCAGATAGGGGCGAGGAGGATGGTTGGCAGGTAGGGGGAAGGAGGATGGTTGGCAGGGAGGGGGAAGGAAGGTGGTTGGCAGGTAGGGACGAGGAGGATGGTTGGCCGGTAGGGGGAAGGAGGATGGTTGGCATGTAGGGTCGAGGAGGATGGTTGGCCGGTAGGGGGAAGGATTATGGTTGGCAGGTAGGGGGAAGGAGGATGGTTGGCAGGTAGGGGGAAGGAGGATGGTTGGCAGGTAGGGGGAAGGAGGATGGTTGGCAGGTAGGGGGAAGGAGGATGGTTGGCAGGTAGGGAGAAGGAGGGTGGTTGGCAGGTAGGGGGAAGGAGGATGGTTGGCAGGTAGGGGGAAGGAGGATGGTTGGCAGGTAGGGGGAAGGAGGATGGTTGGCAGGGAGGGGGAAGGAGGATGGTTGGCAGGTAGGGGGGAGGAGGATTGTTGGCAGGTAGGGGGAAGGAGGATAGTTGGCAGGTAGAGGCGAGGAGGATGGTTGGCAGGTAGGGGGAAGGAGGATGGTTGGTAGGTAGGGGGAAGGAGGATGGTTGGCAGGTAGGGGGAAGGAGGATGGTTGGCAGGTAGGGGGAAGGAGGATGGTTGGCAGGTAGGGGGAAGGAGGATGGTTGGCAGGTAGGGGGAAGGAGGATGGTTGGCAGGTAGGGGGAAGGAGGATGGTTGGCAGGTAGGGGGGAGGAGGATGGTTGGCAGATAGGGGCGAGGAGGATGGTTGGCAGGTAGAGGGAAGGAGGATGGTTGGCAGGTAGGGGGAAGGAGGATGGTTGGCAGGTATGGGGAAGGAGGATGGTTGGCAGATAGGGGGAAGGAGGATGGGTGGCAGGTAGGGGTGAGGAGGATGGTTGGCAGGTAGGGGGAAGGAGGATGGTTGGCAGGGAGGGGGAAGGAAGGTGGTTGGCAGGTAGGGACGAGGAGGATGGTTGGCCGGTAGGGGGAAGGAGGATGGGTGGCAGGTAGGGGGAAGGAGGGTGGTTGGCAGGTAGGGGAAGGAGGATGGTTGGCAGGTAGGGGGAAGGAGGATGGTTGGCAGGTAGGGGCGAGGAGGATGGTTGGCAGGTAGGGGGAAGGAGGATAGTTGGCAGGTAGGGGGAAGGAGGATGGTTGGCAGGTAGGGGGAAGGAGGATGGTTGGCAGGTAGGGGGAAGGAGGATGGTTGGCAGGTAGGGGGAAGGAGGATGGTTGGCAGGTAGGGGGAAGGAGGGTGGTTGGCAGGTAGGGGGAAGGTGAATGGTTGGCAGGTAGGGGCGAGGAGGATGGTTGGCATGTAGGGGAAGGAGGGTGGTTGGCAGGTAGGGGGAAGGAGGATGGTTGGCAGGTAGGGGGAAGGAGGATGGTTGGCAGGTAGGGGGAAGGAGGATAGTTGGCAGGTAGGGGGAAGGAGGATGGTTGGCAGGTAGGGGGAAGGAGGATGGTTGGCAGGTAGGGGGAAGGAGGATGGTTGGCAGGTAGGGGCGAGGAGGATGGTTGGCAGGTAGGGGGAAGGAGGATGGTTGGCAGGTAGGGGGAAGGAGGATGGTTGGCAGATAGGGGGAAGGAGGATGTTTGGCAGGTAGGGGGAAGGAGGATGGTTGGCAGGTAGGGGGAAGGAGGATGGTTGGCAGGTAGGGGGAAGGAGGATGGTTGGCAGGTAGGGGGAAGGAGGATGGTTGGCAGGTAGGGGCGAGGAGGATGGTTGGCAGGTAGGGGGAAGGAGGATGGTTGGCAGGGAGGGGGAAGGAGGGTGGTTGGCAGGTAGGGGAAGGAGGGTGGTTGGCAGGTAGGGGGAAGGAGGATGGTTGGCAGGTAGAGGGAAGGAGGATGGTTGGCAGGTAGGGGGAAGGAGGATAGTTGGCAGGTAGGGGGAAGGAGGATGGTTGGCAGGTAGGGGGAAGGAGGATGGTTGGCAGGTAGGGGGAAGGAGGATGGTTGGCAGGTAGGGGCGAGGAGGATGGTTGGCAGGTAGGGGGAAGGAGGATGGTTGGCAGGTAGGGGGAAGGAGGATGGTTGGCAGGTAGGGGGAAGGAGGATGGTTGGCAGGTAGGGGGAAGGAGGATGGTTGGCAGGTAGGGGGAAGGAGGATGGTTGGCAGGGAGGGGGAAGGAGGGTGGTTGGCAGGTAGGGGGAAGGAGGATGGTTGGCAGGTAGGGGCAAGGAGGATGGTTGGCAGGTAGGGGGAAGGAGGATAGTTGGCAGGTAGGGGGAAGGAGGATGGTTGGCAGGTAGGGGGAAGGATGATGGTTGGCAGGTAGGGGGAAGGAGGATGGTTGGCAGGTAGGGGCGAGGAGGATGGTTGGCAGGTAGGGGGAAGGAGGATGGTTGGCAGGTAGGGGGAAGGAGGATGGTTGGCAGGTAGGGGCGAGGAGGATGGTTGGCAGGTAGGGGGAAGGAGGATGGTTGGCAGGTAGGGGGAAGGAGGATGGTTGGCAGGTAGGGGGAAGGAGGATGGTTGGCAGGTAGGGGGAAGGAGGATGGTTGGCAGGTAGGGGGAAGGAGGACGGTTGGCAGGTAGCGGGAAGGAGGATGGTTGGCAGGTAGGGGGAAGGAGGATGGTTGGCAGGGAGGGGGAAGGAGGGTGGTTGGCAGGTAGGGGGAAGGAGGATGGTTGGCAGGTAGGGGCGAGGAGGATGGTTGGCAGGTAGGGGGAAGGAGGATAGTTGGCAGGTAGGGGGAAAGAGGATGGTTGGCAGGTAGGGGGAAGGAGGATGGTTGGCAGGTAGGGGGAAGGAGGAAGGAGGATGGTTGGCAGGTAGGGGCGAGGAGGATGGTTGGCAGGTAGGGGGAAGGAGGATGGTTGGCAGGTAGGGGGAAGGAGGATGGTTGGCAGGTAGGGGGAAGGAGGATGGTTGGCAGGTAGCGGGAAGGAGGATGGTTGGCAGGTAGGGGGAAGGAGGGTGGTTGGCAGGTAGGGGGAAGGAGGATGGTTGGCAGGTAGGGGCGAGGAGGATGGTTGGCAGGTAGGGGGAAGGAGGATGGTTGGCAGGTAGGGGGAAGGAGGGTGGTTGGCAGGTAGGGGAAGGAGGGTGGTTGGCAGGTAGGGGGAAGGAGGATGGTTGGCAGGTAGGGGCGAGGAGGATGGTTGGCAGGTAGGGGGAAGGAGGATGGTTGGCAGGTAGGGGGAAGGAGGATGGTTGGCAGGTAGGGGCGAGGAGGATGGTTGGCAGGTAGGGACGAGGAGGATGGTTGGCAGGTAGGGGGAAGGAGGATGGTTGGCAGGTAGGGGGAAGGAGGATGGTTGGCAGGTAGGGGGAAGGAGGATGGTTGGCAGGTAGGGGGAAGGAGGATGGTTGGCAGGTAGGGGGAAGGAGGATGGTTGGCAGGTAGGGGGAAGGAGGACGGTTGGCAGGTAGGGGGAAGGAGGACGGTTGGCATGTAGGGGGAAGGAGGATGGTTGGCAGGTAGGGGGAAGGAGGATGGTTGGCAGGTAGGGGGAAGGAGGATGGTTGGCAGATAGGGGCGAGGAGGATGGTTGGCAGGTAGGGGGAAGGAGGATGGTTGGCAGGTAGGGTGAAGGAGGATGGGTGGCAGGTAGGGGTGAGGAGGATGGTTGGCAGGTAGGGGGAAGGAGGATGGTTGGCAGGGAGGGGGAAGGAAGGTGGTTGGCAGGTAGGGACGAGGAGGATGGTTGGCCGGTAGGGGGAAGGAGGATGGTTGGCAGATAGGGGGAAGGTGGATGGTTGGCAGGTAGGGGCGAGGAGGTGGGTGGCAGGTAGGGGCAAGGAGGATGGTTGGCCGGTAGGGGGAAGGAGGATGGTTGGCAGGTAGGGGGAAGGAGGATGGTTGGCAGGTAGGGGGAAGGAGAATGGTTGGCAGGTAGGGGGAAGGAGGATGGTTGGCAGATAGGGGGAAGGAGGATGGTTGGCAGATAGGGGCGAGGAGGGTGGTTGGCAGGTAGGGGCGAGGAGGAAGGGTTGGCAGGTAGGGGGAAGGAGGATGGGTGGCAGGTATTAGGTAACATTAGGAACATTAAGAACATTAGGAACATTAGAAACACTAGGAACATTAGGAACATTAAGAACATTAGGAACATTAAGAACATTAGGAACATTAAGAACATTAGGAACATTAGGAACATTAGGATCATTAGGAACATTAGGAACATTAGGAACATTAGGAACATTAAGAACATTAGGAACATTAAGAACATTAGGAACATTAAGAACATTAGGAAGATTAAGAACATTAGGAACATTAGGAACATTAGGAACATTAAGAACATTAGGAACATTAGGAACATTAAGAACATTAAGAACATTAGGAACATTAAGAACATTAGGATCATTAAGAACATTAGGAACATTAAGAACATTAAGAACATTAGGAACATTAGGAACATTAAGAACATTAGGAACATTAGAAATATTAGGAACATTAGAAACATTAGGAACATTAGGAAAATTAGGAACATTGGGAACATTAGGAACATTAGAAATATTAGAAACATTAGAAACATTAGGAACATTAAGAACATTAGGAACATTAAGAACATTAGGAACATTAGGAACATTAGGAACATTAGGAACATTAAGAACATTAGGAACATTAGGATCATTAGAAACATTAGGAACATTAAGAACATTAGGAACATTAGGAACATTAAGAACATTAGGAACATTAGGAACATTAGGAACATTAAGAACATTAGGAACATTAGGAACATTAAGAACATTAGGAACATTAGGAACATTAGGAACATTAAGAACATTAGGAACATTAGGAACATTAAGAACATTAGAAACATTAGGAACATTAGGAACATTAGGAACATTAGGAACATTAAGAACATTAGGAACATTAAGAACATTAGAAACATTAGAAACATTAACAACATTAGGAACATTAGGAACATTAAGAACATTAGGAACATTAAGAACATTAAGAACATTAGGAACATTAGGAACATTAGGAACATTAAGAACATTAGGAACATTAAGAACATTAGGAACATTAGGAACATTAGGAACATTAAGAACATTAGGAACATTAAGAACATTAGGAACATTAAGAACATTAAGAACATTAGGAACATTAAGAACATTAGGAACATTAGGAACATTAGGAACATTAGAAACATTAGGAACATTAGGAACATTAAGAACATTAGGAACATTAGGAACATTAGGAACATTAAGAACATTAGGAACATTAAGAACATTAGGAATATTAAGAACATTAAGAACATTAGGAACATTAGGAACATTAAGAACATTAGGAACATTAGGAACATTAGGAACATTAGAAACATTAGGAACATTAGGAACATTAAGAACATTAAGAACATTAGGAACATTAAGAACATTAGGAACATTAGGAACATTAAGAACATTAGGAACATTAGGAACATTAGGAACATTAAGAACATTAGGAACATTAAGAACATTAGGAACATTAAGAACATTAGGAACATTAAGAACATTAAGAACATTAGGAACATTAGGAACAT
The DNA here is from genome assembly GCF_964263955.1 of Coregonus lavaretus. Taxonomy (NCBI): domain Eukaryota; kingdom Metazoa; phylum Chordata; class Actinopteri; order Salmoniformes; family Salmonidae; genus Coregonus; species Coregonus lavaretus. The sequence goes on from NW_028161196.1 coordinate 37,352, forward strand.
TAAGAACATTAGGAACATTAGGAACATTAGGAACATTAAGAACATTAAGAACATTAGGAACATTAAGAAAATTAGGAACATTAAGAACATTAAGAACATTAAGAACATTAGGAACATTAGGAACATTAGGAACATTAGGAACATTAAGAACATTAGGAACATTAAGACCATTAGGAACATTAGAAACATTAGAAACATTAGGAACATTAGGAACATTAAGAACATTAGGAACATTAAGAACATTAGGAACGTTAGAAACATTAAGAACATTAGGAACATTAAGAACATTAGGAACATTAAGAACATTAGGAACATTAGAAACATTAGGAACATTAGGAACATTAAGAACATTAGGAACATTAAGAACATTAGGAACATTAAGAACATTAGGAACATTAGAAACATTAGGAACATTAGGAACATTAAGAACATTAGGAACATTAAGAACATTAGGAACATTAAGAACATTAGGAACATTAGGAACATTAGGATCATTAGGAACATTAGGAACATTAGGAACATTAGGAACATTAAGAACATTAAGAACATTAGGAACATTAAGAACATTAGGAAGATTAAGAACATTAGGAACATTAGGAACATTAGGAACATTAGGAACATTAAGAACATTAGGAACATTAGGAACATTAAGAACATTAAGAACATTAGGAACATTAAGAACATTAGGATCATTAAGAACATTAGGAACATTAAGAACATTAAGAACATTAGGAACATTAGGAACATTAAGAACATTAGGAACATTAGAAATATTAGGAACATTAGAAACATTAGGAACATTAGGAACATTAGGAACATTGGGAACATTAGGAACATTAGAAATATTAGAAACATTAGAAACATTAGGAACATTAAGAACATTAGGAACATTAAGAACATTAGGAACATTAGGAACATTAGGAACATTAGGAACATTAAGAACATTAGGAACATTAGGATCATTAGGAACATTAGGAACATTAGGAACATTAGGAACATTAAGAACATTAGGAACATTAGGAACATTAGGAACATTAAGAACATTAAGAACATTAGGAACATTAGGAACATTAAGAACATTAGGAACATTAGGAACATTAGAAACATTAGGAACATTAGGAACACTCAAACCGTTGCGCCTGGCACCTACTACCATACCCCGTTCAAAGGCACTTAAATATTTTGTCTTGCCCATTCACCCTCTGAATGGCACACATACACAATCCATGTCTCAAGGTTTCAAAATCCTTCTTCAACCTGTCTCCTCCCCTTCATCTACACTGATTGAAGTGGATTTAACAAGTGACATCAATACGGGATCATAGCTTTCACCTGGATTCACCTGGTTAGTCTGTATGTTGTGGAAATAATTCTCAGTGTAAATCTAATCAATGATTATTTTAGCAGCAGCGTAGGTGTGAGGGGGTGTGTGGGTGTAAGTGTGTGGTGTGAGTAAGGAGGGTGTATGTGTGTGTGGTGTGAGTAGGAGTAGGAGTGACAGTGAAGGTGTGTCTGAGTGGGTAGAGACCTGTGGATGGGCGTAGAGTCAGTGGGGATAGTCTGTGTGAGAGGGAGAGCAGTAGTTAGTCATTTAACAGTCTTATTAAGGCCAAGGGATAGAAGCTGTTTAGGAGTTTGTTGGTTTGAGCCTTGATGCACCTGTTCTGCTGGAAGGAAGCATGGAGAACAGTCCATGTCTCTGGTTGCTGGAGTCTTTGGCAATCTTTGGGACATTTCTTATACACCGCCTGGCATGTACGTCCTGGATGCCTGGGAGCTCACTAGGGGTGTTCTGACATGGCCAAACTCGTATTCGTAAATTGACAGTTGACAGTCGGATCAAATCTGATGATACTCATTAGTGTTTTAATATTAGGGACAGATCGAAATTTACTGAGGGGAAGGGGTGTTCCAAAATAGGGGAGGGTTGTCAAACGTATTTTTTGCTTTGGAAAAGGTTGTGTCGTTTTTTTTTTTTGGGGGGGGGGGGCGGGGGGTCACAATGTTTTTTCCCTGGTTTACCTCTACTCTTCTGCTCATATTTTCCCTATAAACAATGGCTTAACTTACTTTTGATATTACCTTAATAAAGTTTAGAAACTTTAGTGAAGGTTTGGTAAGGTGTGGCTATTATTAAAGGGGAATGGAAACACTAGGATTTAGAACGCCAGCTAACTGTAACTGTAAATCACAATATTGGCATTGTTGCATCACTGGCAGGAGAGAAAAGTTTGGAACTCCCAAATATGGTTGAATTTACCGAGAGTAGCTCCGAGTCTGAGAATGAGTTTATAACAGAGGATGAAATAACGTTAGTTAGGGAGCCAATAAACCTACTGAAGCCGTTCATGTTTGAGCCGATCGTTGCCCCAGATCAAAGAGTTTGTTCTCGTAGCAGTAACAACAAAGATATGCTGCCTGAAACACCTCAGCCAGAGGGTCGGCGTAGCGGTGACACAAACTGGTGTGAGTGCGGATGCTGCCAGGTAATGTCTGGGGAGTAGGAGAGCGGATGCTGCCAGGTAATGGCTGGGGAGTAGGAGAGCGGATGCTGCCAGGTAATGGCTGGGGAGTAGGAGTGCGGATGCTGCCAGGTAATGTCTGGGGAGTAGGAGTGCGGATGCTGCCAGGTAATGGCTGGGGAGTAGGAGTGCGGATGCTGCCAGGTAATGGCTGGGGAGTAGGAGTGCGGATGCTGCCAGGTAATGGCTGGGGAGGAGGAGTGCGGATGCTGCCAGGTAATGGCTGGGGAGTAGGAGTGCGGATGCTGCCAGGTAATGGCTGGGGAGTAGGAGTGCGGATGCTGCCAGGTAATGGCTGGGGAGTAGGAGTGCGGATGCTGCCAGGTAATGGCTGGGGAGTAGGAGTCCGGATGCTGCCAGGTAATGGCTGGGGAGTAGGAGTGCGGATGCTGCCAGGTAATGGCTGGGGAGTAGGAGTGCGGATGCTGCCAGGTAATGGCTGGGGAGTATGAGTGCGGATGCTGCCAGGTAATGGCTGGGGAGGAGGAGTGCGGATGCTGCCAGGTAATGGCTGGGGAGTAGGAGTCCGGATGCTGCCAGATAATGGCTGGGGAGTAGGAGTGCGGATGCTGCCAGGTAATGGCTGGGGAGGAGGAGGTAATGGCTGGGGAGTAGGAGTCCGGATGCTGCCAGATAATGGCTGGGGAGGAGGAGTGCGGATGCTGCCAGGTAATGGCTGGGGAGGAGGAGGTAATGGCTGGGGAGTAGGAGTCCGGATGCTGCCAGATAATGGCTGGGGAGGAGGAGTGCGGATGCTGCCAGGTAATGGCTGGGGAGTATGAGTGTGTGTGTTGTAGAGAGATGGTGGCGATACGGCACCAAATCCCAGCGGATGGCGGCTGTATTACGTCCAGTTAGAGGTTCCTGTCAGTCTGTCTGGATGGCGACGTATTGGACGCGTCACTAATCCTTATGAAGGACTTCCTGGCAGAAGAGGTTACTCGACCAGTCAGCAGCCGGTATGCCAGTTAAATAATTGCTGAAAATTTGCTTGATTACAAATTGTTTAAAGGTAACATCAGTAGTGGGTAGGTGCTCAATATATATAATCAGTATCCCAGAACGATGTTTATCACAAGCGCTGTTTGGCGCCATGGTAACACAGTCACCTTTTGATTAGACGACCGGAGGTCGAATCGGAGACAGCGTCATGATTCATGAAATCTCATTCTAACCAATAATGGGGCTTGCTCATTATAAATACATTGTGATTTAGTTTCGGTATCAGACTAACTTTTCTTATGATTTTGCTTGCAGAGCATACAGGCTGTCAGTTTATCGCCAGTTCACCCTACGGGCACCAGGGAGAATTGGACGTGGTGTACGGCGTCTCATCCCTGTGTGTGTCGTCTCTCCCGTAAGGTGCGGATACCCAGAAGCAAAGGCATTTACGTAGGGTTTGAGTTTGAATTAAACCAGTTCATTTAGGAAATCTAACCTGCTGTCATTTTTTTCAAGACATAGGCCAAATGCCTGCGCCTTACGTAAAAATAGTATTAGTTAGCTTATCCACTATAACAACAGGTTCAAGCGTAACTAGATAAACTTGCTTTGAAGATAAAACTACTTTCAACGTGCACTAACCCCTTGTCCCTGTTGCTAGAGTAGTGACTTAGACTAGCTTTGGCTGCCACCTATTGGAAAGGAATGGTAACTACACTGGGCAGCTAGTTGGTCAAAGGATACTTTGATAATATATGCCATTTAGCAGACGCCTTTATGGCAGGTAGGGGTGAGGAGGATGGTTGGCAGGTAGGGGTGAGGAGGATGGTTGGCAGGTAGGGGGAAGGAGGATGGTTGGCAGGTAGGGGGAAAGAGGATGGTTGGCAGGTAGGGGGAAGAAGGATGGTTGGCAGGTAGGGGTGAGGAGGATGGTTGGCAGGTAGGGGTAAGAAAGATGGTTGGCAGGTAGGGGTGAGGAGGATGGTTGGCAGGTAGGGAGAAGGAGAATGGTTGGCAGGTAGGGGCGAGGAGGCTGGTTGTCAGGTAGGGGCGAGGAGGATGGTTGGCAGGTAGGGGCGAGGAGGTTGGTTGGCAGGTAGGGGGAAGGAGGATGGTTGGCAGGTAGGGGTAAGGACGATGGTTAGCAGGTAGGGGCGAGGAGGACGGTTGGCAAGTAGGGGGAAGGACGATGGTTGGCAGGTAGGGGGAAGGAGGATGGTTGGCAGGTAGGGGGAAGAAGAATGATTGGCAGGTATGGGGAAGGAGGATGGTTGGCAGGTAGGGGGAAGGAGGATGGTTGGCAGGTAGGGGGAAGGAGGATGGTTGGCAGGTAGGGGCGAGGAGGTGGGTGGCAGGTAGGGGCGAGGAGGTGGGTGGCAGGTAGGGGGAAGGAGGATGGTTGGCAGGTAGGGGCGAGGAGGTGGGTGGCAGGTAGGGGCGAGGAGGTTGGTTGGCAGGTAGGGGGAAGGAGGATGGTTGGCAGGTAGGGGAGAGGAGGATTGTTTGCAGGTAGGGCGAGGAGGTGGGTGGCAGGTAGCGGGAAGGAGGATGGTGGGCAGGTAGGGGCGAGGAGGATGGTTGGCAGGTAGTGGGAAGGAGGATGGTTGGCAGGTAGGGAAAGGAGGATGGTTGGCAGGTAGGGGGAAGGAGGATGGTTGGCAGGTAGGGGGAAGGAGGATGGTTGGCAGGTAGGGGCGAGGAGGTGGGTGGCAGGTAGGGGCGAGGAGGTGGGTGGCAGGTAGGGGCAAGGAGGATGGTTGGCCGGTAGGGGGAAGGAGGATGGTTGGCAGGTAGGGGGAAGGAGGATGGTTGGCAGGTAGGGGGAAGGAGGATGGTTAGCAGGTAGGGGGAAGGAGGATGGTTGGCAGATAGGGGGAAGGAGGATGGTTGGCAGATAGGGGCGAGGAGGGTGGTTGGCAGGTAGGGGCGAGGAGGAAGGGTTGGCAGGTAGGGGGAAGGAGGATGGGTGGCAGGTAGGGTGAGGAGGATGGTTGGCAGGTAGGGGGAAGGAGGATGGTTGGCAGGGAGGGGGAAGGAGGGTGGTTGGCAGGTAGGGACGAGGAGGATGGTTGGCCGGTAGGGGGAAGGAGGATGGTTGGCAGGCAGGGGCGAGGAGGATGGTTGGCAGGCAGGGGGAAGGAGGATGGTTGGCAGGTAGGGGGAAGAAGGATGGTTGGCAGATAGGGGCGAGGAGGATGGTTGGCAGGTAGGGGGAAGGAGGATGGTTGGCAGGTAGGGGAAGGAGGATGGTTGGCAGGTAGGGGCGAGGAGGATGGTTGGCAGGTAGGGGGAAGGAGGATGGTTGGCAGGTAGGGGGAAGGAGGATGGTTGGCAGGTAGGGGGAAGAAGGATGGTTGGCAGGTAGGGGCGAGGAGGATGGTTGGCAGGTAGGGGGAAGGAGGATGGTTGGCAGGTAGGGGAAGGAGGATGGTTGGCAGGTAGGGGCGAGGAGGATGGTTGGCAGGTAGGGGGAAGGAGGATGGTTGGCAGGTAGGGGCGAGGAGGATGGTTGGCAGGTAGGGGGAAGGAGGATGGTTGGCAGGTAGGGGGAAGGAGGATGGTTGGCAGGTAGGGGGAAGGAGGATGGTTGGCAGGTAGGGGCGAGGAGGATGGTTGGCAGGTAGGGGGAAGGAGGATGGTTGGCAGGTAGGGGAAGGAGGATGGTTGGCAGGTAGGGGCGAGGAGGATGGTTGGCAGGTAGGGGGAAGGAGGATGGTTGGCAGGTAGGGGAAGGAGGATGGTAGGGGCATTACGTGACTTGCCATCTTGCTTCCTCTATGGAATGTCACGAGGGCAGGCTTGTTTTACTAGGTTTTACTCACACACACACACACACACACACACACACACACACACACACACTGTGTCTGCAGCAACATGTTTCAGTCAGTCAGACACTGAGCACATGCTCAGGTTAGTCCTCAACCCTCATGTGAAGGAGCAAGACCCTGTGACAAACTCCGCAGATTTTATTGACCAAAATCAGATTTTGAGGAAAGAAAGTCCTTTTATTTGACCACATTTGTTTTTGTGATGGCATCACCTGCTTTGCAGTTATATTCACCAGACTTACAGTATATTAGGGTTATAACCAGTGTGTAGATATCTTTGTAAGTTAGCGATGCTAAAGTTTTAACATGTAGCTCAAATTGAAGCTAGCTAATGGCTGCAATGGTCAGGGTTAGCTGTAACAACATGCCCAACATTCACTCACACACACACACACACCACTCTCTCACACACACACACACACACCACTCACACACACACACACACACACACACACACACACACACACACACACACACACCACCGCTCTGACTCTTTCAAACTCACTCACTCGCACACACATACATACACACATCTATTTGATTTGGAATTTTAGGACCCCTTTAGGTATAAAAAATATATTAAAAAGGATTTGATGAAACATTGGCCTTACTGCTATTAACCCATAGAAACACATTGAATAACAGATTCATACATGGAACAACAGATAGTCAAAAAATAAACCTAAAGGAAGTTTGATTTAGAGTGCCTGTCCTATATCTGAGAGATATAGGACAGGCAGGATAGGTCTCCTGAGTGGCGCAGTGGTCTAAGGCACTGCATCGCAGTGCTAACTGTGCCACTAGAGATCCTGGTTCGAACCCAGGCTCTGTCGCAGCTCATGTGCGGCGCACAATTGGCCCAGCGTCGTCCAGGGTAGGGGAGGGAATGGCCGGCAGGGATGTAGCTCAGTTGATAGAGCATGGCGTTTGCAACGCCAGGGTTGTGGGTTCGATTCCCATGGGGGGCCAGTATGAAAAAATAAATAATATTAATAATTTGGTATTCACTAACTGTAAGTCGCTCTGGATAAGAGCGTCTGCTAAATGACTAAAATTTAAATGTAAATGTATATAAGAAAGATCAGGATTCATTTAAAAAATGTAATTGACCCGTATTTTTTTTAAATGGGGGGCACTAATCTACTTCCATTCATTTTTTAAACTGGGACTGGGCTGCCTTCAGGTGAGTCTTGTAGAGCAAAACGTGTTCGTTAGAGTCTCATCTTTCCAACGAGTGGTCATACTAGTTTGTAGACCAGACCGTTAGGACGCTACAGACGTTTTCGTGAAAATACCGATTTTCGGGATGTCTCATGGTCTGACAAACACCGCTGTAGCTCCGTCACCTTCCACCGCAGATGCGGCAGGCCGCCATTGGCGAATGCTCTGGATTGAGATGCAGCCCAAAATGATTTAGATTTTTCGCAGGGGCGCGGTCATCAACTATATGGGGTTAATGGAGCGTAAAAATAATCAACATTTTATGATTTTTATTATTATTATTGTATTATTTCTGCCACACAAAATGTTAAATAAGGCAATGTTGTTCTCCTGTTCTCATGCCTTTTCTTCAAACTGTTGCAAGCCCTGTTACAACTAACGTTTTATTTTAGTCCTTATATTTGAGACAAAGTCGCACCTTGTCTGTGTGATTTAGAGAGATAATACCAACTCTTAGCAGACAGATTAAGTTGTTCGTATCAAATTTTGAATGTACAATCTCTGAAAAATGGTGTGTGTGGGGGGGGGGGGGGCGCGGGGCGGATATTTAAATGTTTCAAATAACAAAAATGTATTTGTATTTTATTTTATTTAGTTTTAACAGGGGGAGCTGCAGCACCCTCAGCACCCGTACTTCCCGTGGCTCTGATTTCTACAGAAGGCAATATAACACCGTTCTCTCCTCTCCCACCACAGTGTGTCTGTGGCTGGTTGTTGCCTTCTTGGCAAAGGATCAAGAAGTGATTCAATAGAGAAGGGGGCGCAGAGGACTGGCGTCAGAGCAATGCGCCAGAAGAGGACTGCCGTCGAAGAATCAAGGAAATGGAATATTGAAGCTGTAACCACCAGTTCTGCCTCGGCGGTGACGTCGCTGCTCTACCGGACTGGGCTGAGTGGAGACAGTAGTGGGTTAGGCAGTGAGAGAGACGGTAGTAGGTTAGGCAGTGGGAGAGACAGTAGTAGGTTAGGCAGTGAGAGAGACGGATCACACGGACGACCTAGTAAAGAACATTCTACACTGCTGTCATGAAGCACTGGTTGTAACTTCATTGTTTGTTGCTGTAGTCCGGAGACAGGCAGGCAGAGGAGAAGAGTCGGAGAAACGGAAGGAACTAACCGTTTCTAGTTTCTGAAAACGTCTTGGATAGATTCTAACATAGAGACGTGGATTAGAGAGAGATAGATTTAAGGTCCGTTTTTCGGTGAAAGGGAAGCTATGTCGTCCGCCACGGTAGCTGCCTCTCGTAGGCAGTCGTGTTATTTATGCGACCTGCCCCGCATGCCCTGGGCTATGATCTGGGATTTTACCCAACCCATCTGCAGGGGATGTGTTAACTACGAAGGAGCGGACCGGATCGAGTTTGTGATTGAGACAGCCCGGCAGCTGAAGCGGGCTCACGGCTTCCAGGAGGGGAGGTCTCTAGGGCCGGGGAAACAGCAGCTATCGGGGAAGGAGATCCAGTCTAACCACCACGGGTCGGGAGGAGACCCCGGATCCCGGCCGCCCCAGCCACTGGACCGCTACCCCCTCTCCTCCTTGGACCGTCCGCTGCGGCTGGGACCAGAGTACCAGTCTGGGAGACAGGCTAACGGCATTCCGGTACCTAATGGATTTCCTAAACCGGACGATCCACCCGAGCTCAACCGGCAGAGCCCCAACCCGCGCAGGAATAACACGGTTCCTCCTAATCTAGTTCCTCTGGTGAACGGGAACATGTCCTCGTTACATGCAGTTAACGGCAGACCTTTGCGACCGATGGCGATGGGGCACCCGGGGTCCGGTTTGATGGCAGGTAGCCCCAATGAGCACGGCGGCGTTAAACGGCTAGTCTCGGTCTCCAGCAGCGATCAGCAGGAGAAGGAGAAGCAGCACATACCTGACAGCCTGACTCCGGAGATAGAGAACCACAAAGCCCGGGCAGATGAGTGGATGAATAAGGAGAAAACTGTCAGGGACTTGATGGTTCTCCATGCTTTCGACAGCCGGTTCAAGAAGGATCATGCCGCCATGCATCAGAGGGTGATGGGCTATGAGCAACAACAGAACGCCGCTGCTTCTAAATCAGGTTGGTACTGGCTGGATGGATGGATGGATGGGGTTGTTTTTTCCATCTGAATGGAGCAGTACAGTAGCCTAGCCTGCATATGGAGATTATTCTGCATATTTACCGTTTGCTACATAGCCTAAAATGCATAATATGTCATGCATAATATGCATATGGAGATTATTTCACACGTCAACTCTTTGCTAGGCATACCATTCAAATGAAATAGATTTGTCAGATTAGCATTTTTTTTCTCAACAATAGCAAATTATGTAGTAATAAGGACATAATAATAAAAAAAGGGAGTTTTAAGCATGATTTGTGGGAGTGTTTGTGTCATGACAAAAATGCTAATCTGATGTAAATCTATTTGGTTTGAAGTGCAGAAGTGGTAGCAAAGGGTTTAGCGATTTAGTGAAATAATGTCCACTTTTAAGCAGGACTTGTGGGTATGTTTGTGTCATGAGAAAAAAAATGCAAATCTGACAAATCATTTCCTGTTTGTTTTTATTATTTTGTATTGTGCTTTTTTCTTCTCAGTGAATTATTAATAATCTCCTGTCCATGTTGTGGCTCTCTAACTCAGCCTTCTTCATGATTAACCCTTTCCTTCCTCCAGACAGGGGAAAACACCCGCGGAATATGAAGAGGAAAGCATCGCCAGAACCGGAGGGAGAGAGAGAGGGAACCGCCTCCAAGCATAACGGAGAGGACCGGCAGCGGTGGTTACCAGGTCCACCGTCTGACTGTGACGGACATAAAATGGCCCTGGGACCGCCACCAAGCATCTCATCCACCCCCCCCACGATATCTCCCCACTCACGCACCACCCCACCGGAAGCTGGGCAGAACGGCCAGTCCCCCATGGCGGCGCTGATCCTCGCGGCAGACAACGCCGGTGGTGGCGGGAACAGCTCGCCCAAAGACGGGAACCAGGTCCACTCCACCACGCGCCGTAACAGCAGCAGCCCTCTCTCGCCCTCCTCCGTGAACCAGAACCGGCATCTCGCGCAGGGGAGGGAGGCATCCGGTGGTGTGGGGACACTTCACGCGCCAGGGGGAGGAATGATGGACCAAGGGCATCAAAGCATTCCGGACTCGTCGGTACCCGGGAGCACACCTCTCTGCTGCACGCTGTGTCGCGAGAGGTTAGAGGACACACACTTCGTTCAGTGTCCGTCGGTGCCCTCGCACAAGTTCTGCTTCCCGTGCTCGCGGGAGAGCATCAAACAGCAAGGGGCCACCGGGGAGGTGTACTGTCCCAGCGGGGAGAAGTGCCCGTTGGTGGGCTCTAACGTACCGTGGGCTTTCATGCAAGGAGAAATCGCTACCATCCTTGACGTGAAAGTTAAAAAGGAGAGGGATCCTTGAGATGTAATTTTCTAAATATTTTTTTCGGGGAAAATGACAAAGTAAGAGTGTATAAATATTAAAATGAAGTAGCACATACCATCCAAACAAACTAACCAACCAACGGACTTTGTACATATTTTATACGAACCAAGGGGACTACTGTGGGCCATACTTTGTAAACAAGGCTGTATAATATTGAGATTTTCTGAAAACATTGTGTTTCTATATTTTTGAAGATAAAGGTATGTAATCATAATAGAACTGGGCTCTCTCTGCCCCTATTTGTTGATGTAGGCCTACTTCTAGAGCAGCGTTCCGAATGGCACCCTGTTACCTACTGTATATAGTTCACTACTTTTGAGCAGGGCCCATTGGGAAACCCACAGGGCTCTGGTCAAAAGTAGTCCACTACATAGGGAACAGGGAGCCATTCGGGACGCTGCCTCTGTCTGGTTGGCTGTTCCTGTTCAGAAGGTAGAATGTGACTGATGATGACGCCCCTCTCCATGAGCACTTGGCAACCAACTGAAATGCTTTTAGCTGTAACTTGTATGCACTTGTTTCAAAATAATTGCCAAATACAATGTGTGATCTTGTATGAAGAAGTAAGTGTCTGAGGTCTATCTTTAAATGATAACGTTAAGACAGAGGGATAAGGAACCAAATGAATACAGAGAATGAAAAGGATGTTTGGGTTATAGAATTAGCAGTTAACTGAAGGCTGGAATGATGCACTAGTCTGGTCTGTCAGTGCACACTGCTGCCGAAATGTTTTCTGTATTCTTCAGAAGGACAAACTAAGTTCAGATTTGTATTTGTATTTATTATGGATCCCCATTACTTTTCCTGGGGTACTGAAAAATGAAGGCAGTTATACATTTTAAAAACATTACAATACATTCACAGATTTCACAACATATTAAGTGTGTGCCCTCAGGCCTCTACTCTACTACCACATATCTATAACACTAAATCCATGTGTACGTGTGTGTATAGTGCGTATGTTATCGTGTGTGTGAATGCATGTGTCTATGTTTGTGTTGCTTCACAGTCCCCGCTGTTCCATAAGGTGTATTTTTATCTGTTTTTAAAATCTGATTCTACTGCTTGCATCAGTTACCTGATGTGGAATAGAGTTCCATGTAGTCATGGCTCTATGTAGTACTGTGCACCTCCCATAGTCTGTTCTGGACTTGGGGACTGTGAAGAGACCTCTGGTGGCATGTCTTGTGGGGTATGCATGGGTGTCTGAGCTGTGTGCTAGTCGTTTAAACAGACAGCTCGGTGCTTTCAACATGTCAATACCTCTCATAAATACAAGTAGTGATGAAATCAATCTCTCCTCCACTTTGAGCCTGGAGAGATTGACATGCATATTAGTAATGTTAGCTTTCTGTGTACATCCAAGGGCCAGCCGTGCTGCCCTGTTCTGAGCCAATTGCAATTGTCCTAAGTCCCTCTTTGTGGCGCCTGACCACACGACTGAACAGTAGTCCAGGTGCAACAAAACTAGGGCCTGTAGGACCTGCCTTGTTGATAGTGCTGTTAAGAAGGCAGAGCAGCGCTTTATTATGGACGGACTTCTCCCCATCTTAGCTACTGTTGTATCAATATGTTTTGGCCATGACAGTTTACAATCCAGGGTTACTCCAAGCAGTTTAGTCTCCTCAACTTGCTCAATTTCCACATTATTCATTACGAGATGTAGTTGAGGTTCAGGGTTTAGTGAATGATTTGTCCCAAATACAATGCTTTTAGTTTTGGAAATATTTAGGACTAACTTATTCCTTGCCACCCATTCTGAAACTAACTGCAGCTCTTTGTTTAGTGTTGCAGTCATTTCAGTTGCTGTAGTAGCTGACGTGTATAGTGTTGAGTCATCCACATACATAGACACTCTGGCTTTACTCAAAGTGTTGAGTGACAAGTAGACATCACATCTCTCTGATATCCTGTTCCAACTACAGTAGACAGCTCTCTATATAGGGAACAGGGTGATGAACTATATAGGGAACAGGGTGGTGAACTATATAGGGAACAGGGTGATGGACTATATAGGGAACAGGGTGATGAACTATATAGGGAACAGGGTGATGGACTATATAGGGAACAGGGTGATGAACTATATAGGGAACAGGGTGGTGAACTATATAGGGAACAGGGTGATGGACTATATAGGGAACAGGGTGATGGACTATATAGGGAACAGGGTGATGGACTATATAGGGAACAGGGTGATGGACTATATAGGGAACAGGGTGATGGACTATATAGGGAACAGGGTGATGGACTATATAGGGAACAGGGTGATGGACTATATAGGGAACAAGGTGATGGACTATATAGGGAACAGGGTGATGGACTATATAGGGAACAGGGTGATGGACTATATAGGGAACAGGGTGATGGACTATATAGGGAACAGGGTGATGGACTATATAGGGAACAGGGTGATGGACTATATAGGGAACAGGGTGATGGACTATATAGGGAACAGGGTGATGAACTATATAGGGACCAGGGTGATGGACTATATAGGGAACAGGGTGATGAACTATATAGGGACCAGGGTGATGGACTATATAGGGACCAGGGTGATGGACTATATAGGGAACAGGGTGATGAACTATATAGGGACCAGGGTGATGGACTATATAGGGAACAGGGTGATGAACTATATAGGGAACAGGGTAATGGACTATATAGGGAACAGGGTGATGAACTATATAGGGAACAGGGTAATGGACTATATAGGGAACAGGGTGATGAACTATATAGGGACCAGGGTGATGGACTATATAGGGAACAGGGTGATGGACTATATAGGGAACAGGGTGATGAACTATATAGGGAACAGGGTGATGGACTATATAGGGAACAGGGTGATGGACTATATAGGGAACAGGATAATGGACTATATAGGGAACAGGGTGATGGACTATATAGGGAACAGGGTGATGGACTATATAGGGAACAGGGTGATGAACTATATAGGGAACAGGGTGATGGACTATATAGGGAACAGGGTGATGGACTATATAGGGAACAGGATAATGGACTATATAGGGAACAGGGTGATGGACTATATAGGGAACAGGGTGATGGACTATATAGGGAACAGGGTGATGGACTATATAGGGAACAGGGTGATGAACTATATAGGGAACAGGGTGATGAACTATATAGGGACCAGGGTGATGGACTATATAGGGAACAGGGTGATGAACTATATAGGGACCAGGGTGATGGACTATATAGGGAACAGGGTGATGGACTATATAGGGAACAGGGTGATGGACTATATAGGGAACAGGGTGATGAACTATATAGGGAACAGGGTGATGGACTATATAGGGACCAGGGTGATGGACTATATAGGGACCAGGGTGATGGACTATATAGGGACCAGGGTGATGGACTATATAGGGAACAGGGTGATGGACTATATAGGGAACAGGGTGATGGACTATATAGGGAACAGGGTGATGGACTATATAGGGAACAGGGTGCCATTTGGGATAAAGCCCTGTACAGTATATGGAGGAAGCACAGAAGTTGAAGAGTCAGAGAAGAGAGTGGGGGGGGGGGGGTGGAGTTGCTCAATAAGTAGCAACCTATTCTCCAAATCAGCCCTCTGGGTATTTTGTGACCACGTGCATGTGTAAGATTAAACAGTATAGCCTGTTGACACCATGTCAGGTACTAAAGCGATAACATGGGGACTGAATGACTCAGACAAACAGACTGAGAGATCGGCCTTAAGTCAGAGATGATTGCACTGAAATGAATTTTCAACAATTTGGTTACATTTTGTTTAGAAAAGTAAACGACTGTTTTGACAGTATTGTTGAACACATTCCTAGTTGCCTAAATCATAAAATGACGGAATTCTATAAAAAATATATATTCACGAAAGCACATCTATTTTCTGACAATTGAGTGATTAACTTGTTTATCATGATTTTATTTATAATTATTTCCCACGTGTTACCTATGGTGGTTACCAATGGTGGTTACCAATGGTGGTTACCAATGGTGGTTACCAATGGTGGTTACCTATGGTGGTTACCAATGGTGGTTACCAATGGTGGTTACCTATGGTGGTTACCTATGGTGGTTACCTATGGTGGTTACCAATGGTGGTTACCTATGGTGGTTACCTATGGTGGTTACCTATGGTGGTTACCAATGGTGGTTACCTATGGTGGTTACCAATGGTGGTTACCAATGGTGGT